>NW_028274448.1:0-48673 GCF_029865625.1 Vigna umbellata | reverse complement strand
TGGCAGTTCAAGACTTGAGAGTCTTTTAGACCACCACCACCTAAGATGCTACCAAGCACACAAACCTTCTTTCAATTTCCAGAAACCAGAGTGTAACAACTTCTCAAACAGGCAGAGGCTAGACAATGCAAAGTGATATGCAGAACATAGTAAGACAGCCACAAAACAATGACAGCACAGCAGATCTATTGCTTAAGACAACTCTAGATCAGATGAATAAAGCAAGTAAAAGCTTCAAATTAAGATCAGCAGAATAGATTGCACATGTGATAGACAAAACCAGAGTTATCAACCAAGACAAGCAAGAAACAAAGCTTTGAATAATGTGAGCACTCAAATAGAACCTAAGGAATAGAACTAGAACAGATTAGTAAAGCAAGAAAAGGGACTTAAGTTGAACCAATACTGAACAGATTTGATTTATAAATTGGCATACCAAACTGTTTGACATTGTGCCTCAGAGAAACTTGTTTTATTTCTCATATTTGATGTTCCGAATTAGAGGCAGCTATTGTGAATTGCACTAAGTCCTTCAACTCTTTTTTTTTTTTAACAGTAGGATTAATCCTTAATTGCTTCAAATGTTATTGACTTACAACTCTTGCTACAATCCACAATAGACTAAGATCAATGCAGCTTACAAATCAGCACTTGACTTGTATCAGATTAATGGTTCAACTTAATAAAAAGAAAAGACATAATTGGTTTCATTGATAACTTTTGACTCTAGCATCAAATTTCACTTTTAACCAAAACTGTAGAAATTGAACTTGAATAACAAAACAGCAAACACAAATGACTCTTGAATATGATTGAACTAGAAGCTTAGCAATGAACTTATACCAAGCAGAACAAACACACACTCAAAACATTAACACAGACTTCAAAGAAAAACCAGTTCGGTGTAGCTGGCCAAATCACAAATCTGTTGATTAATCAATGTGCAACCGAGCTAGGCTGAGCCTTTCATTGCTCACTTGGTATGCACTTGTTATTGATTAGGCAGAAACCAAGCAAAGCTATCATTAAACAGATTCAAGAACATGAGATTCATTATCTCTACCACTGAAATCTGCCACCAAGCTCATTTATCTAAATGTCATAGCTTATATACGGTGAACAGAACTTACTCAGTGCAAGCAACACAAATGAATCACAAAACACAAGCATCAGCTAGTTAAACTCGAATTAAACTGACAATTAAAACAATGCACAAGACTAGAACATGACAGAAATGTGATTTTCAAATGAAAAGACTCAAACCAATACTTGCACCGAAATAAAATGATAATAAGACTAAAAAATAATGACTCAAGCACAGATTAAACACACAGATGCACCGAATCACAATATAGAACTCAAAACAAGACAAAAACAAGATGAATCAACATAAGACATACCGAAACAACGCAAGACAGTTAAACGCATGTGTTGAACAACGCAGAAGAAGAAAAATTCAACATAGACGCGAAACAGTGAGAACAAAATCGAAACAACACAAACAATGAATAAAATAGGGAGGCGAAACAAACTTAACTCAGAAATTGAAGGAAACTCAGAACAGAAACAATGAACGAAACATAAACGCTAAAATGAAAGAAGTTAAACGCACAGCGTTAAACCAGAACACAAAGACAAACACAGATTACAACAAATCAACACAAAATACTCAGAATCAAGACAAAGCGAAAAGACGCAAGGAAAGTGATACTTATCTTCGAAGCGTGTTCGACCTTGCTCTGAATACCACTTGATGGACGAACGCCCGAGAAGCTGACGACCGAAGCTGTGCGAGCTCGATTCGGACTCCTCGAAGCTTCTCCGACGAGTGAAGACGCAGCGGAAATGGACAAAAACTCGAAGAAGAACAAAAACAGAAGATTAAACTCGAATAGAAAACCCTAAAATCATGAACGAACCCTAGAAAAGAGGGAAAACTCAAAATGAACCGATTAATCGGTTCAAACATAAGATTGGAGGAAAACAATCGGTGAAAAGTCTGGATCGAAGGTGAAACAAGGTTTTAATCGGTGGAAATCAAAAGAAATGGTGAAGATGAGGTGCAAATATGGAAGGAGATGTATATTCATGAAGAGGAATGAAACTTACGGAGGAAGAGACGTGGATCTGTGAAGATAGAAATGGAGTAGAGGCTTACTGTGATGATGATGCGTTTGAGAGGGAGAAACCCTAGCAGATGAGGTTTCTTCGAAATGGAAAATGAGAGAAATGTGGATGCAAAGTGGGAAAATGGAAAGTGATGCGTTCGACAGAGAACGCGTGGCTGAAGAGCGCTGATGCAAGGAAGCTGGAGACGTACTGGCAGCTGACGCGTGCCAGATGTGGCAGTGGAGGATCAGCGTGGAAATGAAAGAGAAGCACCGTGAAGTTTGAAGAAATGAAGAATGAGAGTGTGCTTGGAAGGTGGCTAGAGGGAGTCTTTGGACTCTCTAGCCTGACTTTCAAGAGAGAATTGTTTCTATTTCAGAAAACTTAATTCTCATTAATCTCAAAAGTTGAGACCAATACATAAAGGAGCTGGGTATTTATAGTAACCCATGCTCCTTAAGAGCTAAACTATAAAAAGTAAAAATACAAAAGGAGGACTACGTCAAGTACGATTCCATCAGCTTTATAACTAGCTTCTTCCTCCTTTGCTTGCATCTCATCTTTGAAAACATCTACCACCACTCTCTCCTCTCTATCCTGGAGCACCACTATACCTTCATTTACATCTATGATAGCCCTGGCCGTTTTCATAAACGGTCTTCCAAGTATGATAGGTATCTTCTCAGTCTCCATCTTCATCACCACAAAGTCTGCCAAGAACTGAAGTTTGCCAACACAAACTATAATGTCCTCTACAATCCCACATGGCTCCTTTGAAGATCCATCGGCCATTACTATTTTAATCTTTGCATGTTTCATTTTAACTTTGCCGATTTGCTCCAGTAAAGAATAAGGTATCAAGTTAACACTTGAACCTAAATCAAGGAGAGCTTTCTTTACCTTTTTCTTCCCTATAGTACAAGGGATAGAAAAACTACCTGGATCTGACGCTTTAGGAGGGAATGACTCTTTCTTAACAGTTATACACTCTTTTGCCTCATCATCTCTACGTCTCTTCTTTGTAGAAATTTCTTCATCAGATTTTGTGTAAACTGCAATTTTCTGTAAAATCTGTTCCCAAGGTGCTTTATTATCCACCATTCTGAATAATTCTGTGAAATCCATTTGTTTCTCTTGATTTATTGGAAAAGGAAAATTGTTTTTGCTCTCTATTTCTCTTCTTTCTTCTGTTTCTCCTTCTTCTAACTCAATTATCTCTTCATTCACACTCTTTACCACTTTGCACTCTTCTCTAGGGTTAACCTCAGTATTAGCCCCAAAATTTCTATTTGGCCTTTCTTCCAATTGCTTGGTAATCTGACCCATTTGAATCTCCAAATTCTTTATAGCAGCTTCAGTGCTCTTTTGAGAAGATTCGGTTTTCTGTATGAATTGCTGAAGAGTTTCTTCCAACCTTGTTGATTTTTCATTAAGCATAGATAACTGTTGCCAAAAGGTTGGTTGCTGCTGCTTATTATATTGATTTGCTTGCCCAGTTTGTCCTTGACCAATGCTTGGATGTGGTTTCCACCCTTGATTGTAATTCCCTTGACGGTATGGAAATTGATTAGCCATGAAATTAACATCCTCCAAGGCTCCACTGGAAAAGCACATTGACCATTGATATGATCACCTCCACATAATTCGCACAACTGTTTGCACCTGTGCAGCAGTTTTCAACTCTTTAGGTAATTGTGCAAGAGTTTTAGTCAGAGTCTCCAGCTGTTGAGTTAGAATTTTATTTTGAGCTAGCAAGGCATCATGTGTCTGTAATTGGAGAACCCCTTTTTGTTGCATAGGAACTCCTCTTTCGCTGTTGAGCTCATTATCACTAGTAGCCATGTTGTCAATAATTTCTATAGCTTCCTCTGGAGTTTTCCATTTAATATTGCCTCCTGCTGAGGCATCAAGCATCATCTTGGTTTGTGAACCAAGCCCTCCAAGGAAAGTTAAGACTACTTCCTGTTCTTCAAAGCCATGCGTGGGTGTTTTTCTTAGCAGACTTTTGTATCTATCCCATGCATGCCCCAGTGATTCTTCCATGCCCTGCTTAAATGAAGATATCTCTTGCTTGCCTTTTGTCACCTTTGATTGTGGAAAGTACTTGTTCAAAAACTTTGTTACCACTGCTTCCCACTCTGTGAAACTTCCTTCTGGAAAAGAGTTCAACCAAAGCTTAGCATTGCCTCCCAATGAGAAAGGAAACAAACTAAGTTTGATTGCTTCGTCTGGCACCCCATTGATTTTCACTGTGTTGCAAATTTCATTAAATGTAGTAAGGTGCTCATATGGGCTTTCATGAGATAACCCATTGAATTGATTACTCTTCACCAGTTGGATCAATGCTGGTTTGACCTCCATATTGGCTGCATTGACTCTAGGTCTAGCTATGCTGTTAAAATGTTGAGGTCCAGCTACATTGGTGTAATCAGCAAGAGTTCTTCTGATATGATTATTCTCCATATTTTCTGTGCTATTGTCAGAACCTTGTGGTGATGGTTGCAACAGAGTTTCCGGAGGAGGGAAAAGTTCTCTAGATGTTCTGATTCTTCTCCTCCGTCTACTGTCTTCTAATCCTTCAAGCAAGGTTCTGTTGTTTTCTTGCTCCTAGTTCGAATTGCCTCCTGCATACACAAGAACACAAAACCCTAGAAGATTTGGTTAGCACAAAAAGATATAAAAGAAATATAAGATTCAGAAAATAAAGAAGAAAACAGAAAAAATAAAATAAAATAAAAATTCGAAATTTAAAAATAAAATAAAAAAAATAAGTCAAAGATAATTAATAATCACACAAATTAACCAGTTAAACCACGAGTCCCCGGCAACGGCGCCAAAAACTTGATGGACAAATTTATGAACACCAAATTATGATGTCACAAACTTGTTTTCAATCGGCAAGTATGACCGAATCGTTCAAGTAATAAAACTTGGTAAGACCAAGTATCGTTCTTCCCAAAGGACTCACGGCCTAGTTTAGTTATGTGATTTCTTAATTAACTAAGACTTACAAACGAATTAATTGGGGTTTAAAATGCAAGACAGAAAATAAACATGTATGCATGAATTGTGATCAATGGCAAAAAGCAAAAGATAAACACTTTCAATGAAATTTATGTATGGATATGTTGTTGGGGTTCAATTTCATCTTATCCACTCTCATATATTTTAGGAATTCAACGATCAAATCACCATTGTTAATGCCACTCTCTAATGTACCTTTCCAGAAGGCTTCTCCCTAATCACGAGTTCATACAATTCCTAGCATTCCTAATGATAGTTCATAAGTACAGGAGCTTAACGACAACCAATATAAAATTGGGAGAAATTCCCCGGATCTAGACTTCCCCGTACGTCCCGTATCGACAAAACCAATAATCATGCATCGAATGAGTTAAACATGCAAGCATTAACAAAGAGGAAAAACCCTAACTAATGATGAAAGAAAGCATAAGTCTTAATTAAAAGATGTAAAAACAGATTCCATATATGAGAGTTTCACAAGACTACATTGATTCCCCAACAAACATAAAGAGTTAGTTCACCATATTCATGGTGAACCTAGATGAATTACAATGAAAGAATGAAAGAATAAACCCTAAAAAGGTGAAGCGGAAGCCTCAGCATCCAAGATCCTCCTTCAAAGGGGTGGTAGAGAGAGTGTTTGCCTCGTTCCAGCCAGAGATACCTAACCCTAGGAAACCCTAAAGCTTATGTATCATTCGTAAATTACAAAAAGTCAAGTCCAAGCCCATTAAAGTGCCGCTCAGCGGTAAACTACCGCTCAGCGGTGATTGCGTGACTTGTTTTCTCCCCTCAGCGGCCATTTTGCCCCTCAGCGGATCTCCCGTGACTTCCAGAGTACCGCTCAGCGGTAAAATACCGCTCAGCGGTGAGTGCGTGACTTGTTTTCTCCCCTCAGCGGCCATTTTGCCCCTCAGCGGACCTCCCGCAAACTCCTGAGTGCCGCTCAGCGGTAAACTGCCGCTGAGCGGTGACTTCGGCTTCTCCTTTTGCACTTTTTGTTGTCTTTTCTGATTTCATCTCTCTCCTTCTTCACTTTTTACCAAATTCACCTTAAAACCTGCACAAAAACACTGAAATCAAGCATAAACCTGTCCACTCTCTTATTTCTAAAAATATACAGAAAAACATGATTTCAAGCTATTTCTAAGTGTGAAGGTTGCTTTTAGTGTCAATTTTAATCATGAAAATAACAGTTTTTCAACTGTTATCAAGCAAGTGGAGGAAATCAATGATGTTGAGGAAGTGGACGAAGTGCACGAAGTTGACGAAGTGTAAGAAGTTGACGAAGAGGACGAAGTGGAGGAAGTTGACGAAGTGGAGAAAGTGGAGGAAGTGGATGAAGTGGAGGAAGTGGAGGAAGGGGACGTAGTGGACGAAGTTGACAAAGTGGAGGAAGTGGAGGAAGTGGAGGAAGTGGAGGAAGTGGAGGAAGTGGACAAAGTTGACGAAGTGGAGGACGTGAATGAAGTGGAGGAAGTGGAGGAAATCGACGATGTTGAGGAAGTGGACGAAATGGAGGAGGTGGACGAAATGGAGGAAGTGGAGGGAGTGGAGGAAGTGGACGAACTTCACGAAATGGACGAAGTTGACGAAGTTGACGAAGTGGAGGAAGTGGACGAAGTTGACGAAGTGGAAGAAGTGGAGGAAGTGAAGGAACTGGAGGAAATGGATGATGTTGAGGAAGTGGAGGAAGTGGACGAAATGGAGGAAGTGGAGAAAGTGGAGGAAGTGGACGAACTTGACGAAGTGGAGGAAATGGACGAACTTGACGAAGTGGAGGAAGTGGAGAATGTGGATGAAGTGGAGGAATTGGAAGAACTGGACAAAGTGAAGGAAGTGGACGAAGTTGACAAAGTGGACGAAGTGGGGGAAGTGGAGGAAGTGGAGGAAGTGGAGGAAGTGGAGGAAGTCTGCGAAGTGGACGTAGGGGACGAACTTGACGAAGTGGACGAAAGGGACGAACTTGACGAAGTGGACGAAGTGGACGAACGGGACGAACTTGACGAAGTTGACGATTATGACGAAGTGGAAGAAGAAGATGAAGAAGTGGAGGAAGAGGATGAAGTAGGCGAAGTGGAGGAAGTTTACAAAGTGGAGGAAGTGGAGGAAATGGTGGAAGTTGACGAAGTGGATGAAGTGGACAAAATGGAAAAAGTAGAGGAAGTGGAAGAACCTGACGAAGTGAATGCAATGGACAAAGTGGACGAAGTGGAGGAAGTGGACGAAGTGGACGAAGTTGGGGACGTGGACGAAGTGGAGGAAGTGGACGAAGTGGAGGAAGTGGAAGAAGTGGACGAAATGGACGAAGTGGATGAAGTGGACGAACTTGACGAGGTGGACGAAGTGGACGAAGTTGATGACGTGGACGAAGTGGTGGAAGTGGAAGAAGTGTAAGAAGTGGACAAAGTGGAGGAAGTGGAGGGAGTGGAGGAAGTGGACGAACTTCACGAAATGGACGAAGTTGACGAAGTTGACGAAGTGGAGGAAGTGGACGAAGTTGACGAAGTGGAAGAAGTGGAGGAAGTGAAGGAACTGGAGGAAATGGATGATGTTGAGGAAGTGGAGGAAGTGGACGAAATGGAGGAAGTGGAGAAAGTGGAGGAAGTGGACGAACTTGACGAAGTGGAGGAAATGGACGAACTTGACGAAGTGGAGGAAGTGGAGAATGTGGATGAAGTGGAGGAATTGGAAGAACTGGACAAAGTGAAGGAAGTGGACGAAGTTGACAAAGTGGACGAAGTGGGGGAAGTGGAGGAAGTGGAGGAAGTGGAGGAAGTGGAGGAAGTCTGCGAAGTGGACGTAGGGGACGAACTTGACGAAGTGGACGAAAGGGACGAACTTGACGAAGTGGACGAAGTGGACGAACGGACGAACTTGACGAAGTTGACGATTATGACGAAGTGGAAGAAGAAGATGAAGAAGTGGAGGAAGAGGATGAAGTAGGCGAAGTGGAGGAAGTTTACAAAGTGGAGGAAGTGGAGGAAATGGTGGAAGTTGACGAAGTGGATGAAGTGGACAAAATGGAAAAAGTAGAGGAAGTGGAAGAACCTGACGAAGTGAATGCAATGGACAAAGTGGACGAAGTGGAGGAAGTGGACGAAGTGGACGAAGTTGGGGACGTGGACGAAGTGGAGGAAGTGGACGAAGTGGAGGAAGTGGAAGAAGTGGACGAAGTGGACGAAATGGACGAAGTGGATGAAGTGGACGAACTTGACGAGGTGGACGAAGTGGACGAAGTTGATGACGTGGACGAAGTGGTGGAAGTGGAAGAAGTGTAGGAAACCCTAAAGCTTATGTATCATTCGTAAATTACAAAAAGTCAAGTCCAAGCCCATTAAAGTGTCGCTCAGCGGTAAACTACCGCTCAGCGGTGATTGCGTGACTTGTTTTCTCCCCTCAGCGGCCATTTTGCCCCTCAGCGGATCTCCCGTGACTTCCAGAGTACCACTCAGCGGTAAAATACCGCTCAGCGGTGAGTGCGTGACTTGTTTTCTCCCCTCAGCGGCCAATTTGCCCCTCAGCGGACCTCCCGCAAACTCCTGAGTGCCGCTCAGCGGTAAACTGCCGCTGAGCGGTGACTTCGGCTTCTCCTTTTGCACTTTTTGTTGTCTTTTCTGATTTCATCTCTCTCCTTCTTCACTTCTTTTACCAAATTCACCTTAAAACCTGCACAAAAACACTGAAATCAAGCATAAACCTGTCCAACTCTCTTATTTCTAAAAATATACAGAAAAACATGATTTCAAGCTAATTTCTAAGTGTGAAGGTTGCTTTTAGTGTCAATTTTAATCATGAAAATAACAGTTTTTCAACTGTTATCAAGCAAGTGGAGGAAATCAATGATGTTGAGGAAGTGGACGAAGTGCACGAAGTTGACGAAGTGTAAGAAGTTGACGAAGAGGACGAAGTGGAGGAAGTTGACGAAGTGGAGAAAGTGGAGGAAGTGGATGAAGTGGAGGAAGTGGAGGAAGGGGACGTAGTGGACGAAGTTGACAAAGTGGAGGAAGTGGAGGAAGTGGAGGAAGTGGAGGAAGTGGAGGAAGTGGACAAAGTTGACGAAGTGGAGGACGTGAATGAAGTGGAGGAAGTGGAGGAAATCGACGATGTTGAGGAAGTGGACGAAATGGAGGAGGTGGACGAAATGGAGGAAGTGGAGGGAGTGGAGGAAGTGGACGAACTTCACGAAATGGACGAAGTTGACGAAGTTGACGAAGTGGAGGAAGTGGACGAAGTTGACGAAGTGGAAGAAGTGGAGGAAGTGAAGGAACTGGAGGAAATGGATGATGTTGAGGAAGTGGAGGAAGTGGACGAAATGGAGGAAGTGGAGAAAGTGGAGGAAGTGGACGAACTTGACGAAGTGGAGGAAATGGACGAACTTGACGAAGTGGAGGAAGTGGAGAATGTGGATGAAGTGGAGGAATTGGAAGAACTGGACAAAGTGAAGGAAGTGGACGAAGTTGACAAAGTGGACGAAGTGGGGGAAGTGGAGGAAGTGGAGGAAGTGGAGGAAGTGAACGAACTTGATGAAGTGGAGGAAGTGGAGGAAGTGGAGGAAGTGGAGGCAGTGGACGAACTTGACGAAGTGGACGAAATGGACGAAGTTGACGAAATGGAGGAAGTGGACGAAGTTCACGAAGTGGAAGAAGTGCAGGAAGTGAATGAAGTGGAGGAAGTGGAGGAAGTCGACGATGTTTAGGAAGTGGGGGAAGTGCACGAAGTTAACGAAGTGCACAAAGTGAAAGAAGTGGACGAAGAGGACGAAGTGGAGGAAGTGGAGAATGTGGACTAAGTGGAGGAAGTTGACGAAGTGGACGAACTTGACAAAGTGGACGAAATGAACGAAATGGACGAAGTGGATGAAGTTGACGACGTTGACGAAGTGGACAAACTGGAGGAAGTGGACAAAGTGGAGGAAGTGGACGAAGACGAGGAAGTTGAGGAAGTAGAGGAAGTGGACGAACTTGACGAAGTGGACGAAGTGGACGTAGTCGACGAAGTTGACGACGTGGAGGAAGTGGACGAAGTGGACGAAGTGGACGAAGTGGAAGGAAGTGGACGAAGTTGACGAAGTGGACGAAGTGGACGAAGTGGAGGAAGTTGACGTAGTTGACGTAGTTGACGAGGTTGACGAAGTGGAGGAAGTGGAGGAAGTGGACGAACTTGAGGAAGTGGACGAAGTGGACGAAGTTGACGAAATGGAGGAAGTGGACGAAGTTGACGAAGTGGAAGAAGTGGAGGAAGTGAATGAAGTGGAGGAAGTGGAGCAAGTGCACGAAGTGGACGAAGTGGAAGAAGTTGACGAAGTGGACGAAATGACGAAGTGGACGAAGTGGAGGAACTGGACGAAGTGGATGAAGTGGACAAAGTGGACAAAGAGGAGGAAGTGGAGGAAGTGGACGAAGTTGACGAAGTGGACGAAATGGACGAAGTTGACGAAATGGAGGAAGTGGACGAAGTTGACGAAGTGGAAGAAGTGCAGGAAGTGAATGAAGTGGAGGAAGTGGACGATGTTGAGGAAGTGGAGGAAGTGCACGAAGATAATGAAGTGGAAGAAGTGGAAGAAGTGGACGAAGAGGACGAAGTGGACGAAGTGGACGAAGTGGAGGAAGTGGACGAAGTGGAGGAAGTGGACAAAGTGGAGGAAGTGAAGGTTGTGGAGGAAGTGGAGGAAGAGGACGAACTTGACGAAGTAGACGAAATGGACAAAGTGGACGAAGTTGAGGAAGTGGACGAAGTGGAGGAAGTGGAGGAAGTGGACAAAGTTGAGGAAGTGGAGGAAGTGAATGAAGTGGAGGAAGTGGACGAAATGGAGGAAGTGGAGGAAGTGGACGAAATGGAGGAAGTGGACGAAGTTGACGAAGTGGAGGAAGTGGACGAACTTGATGAAGTGGACGAAATGGACGAAGTGGACGAAATTGACGAAGTGGACGAAGTGGAGAATGTGGACGAAGTGGAGGAAGTGGAAAGACTGGACGAACTAGACAAAGTGGGCGAAATGGACGAAATGGACGAAGTGGACGAAGTTGACGAAGTGGAGGAAGTGGACAAACTCGAGGACGTGGAGGAAGTGGACGAAGTGAAGGAAGTGGAGGAAATGCAGGAAGTGAACGAAGTGGATGAACTTGACGAAGTCGACGAAGTGGACGTAGTGGACGAAGTTGACGACGTGGAGGAAGTGGACGAAGGGGAAGAAGTGGACCAAGAGGACGAAGTGGACGAACTTGATAAAGTGGAGGAAGTGCATGAAGTGGAGGAAGTGGAGGAAGTAGATGAAGTGGACGAAGTGGACGAAGTGGACGAAGTGGACGAAGTGGACGAAGTGGACGAAGTGGACAAAGTGGACAAAGTTGACGAAGTGGAAGAAGTGGAAGAAGTGGATGAAGTGGATGAAGTGAATGAAGTGGAGGAAGTGGAGGAAATCGACGATGTCGAGGAAGTGGAGAAAGTGGACGAAATGGAGGATGTGGAAGAAGTGGAGGAAAGGGAGGAAGTGGAGGAAGTGGATGAAGTGGACGAAGTGGACGAAGTGGACCAAGTCGACGAAGTGGAGGAAGTGGAGGAAGTGGACAAAGTTGACGAAGTGGAAGAAGTGGAAGAGGTGGATGAAGTGGATGAAGTGGCGGAAGTGTTGGAAATCGACGATGTTGAGGAAGTGGAGGAAGTTGACGAAATGGAGGAAGTGGAGGAAGTGGAGCAAGTGGCAGAAGTGGAGGAATTGGACGAAGTGGAGGAAGTTGACGAAGTGGAGGAAGTGGAGGAAGTGGAGGAAGTAGAGGAAGTGGAAGAAGTGGAGGAAGTGGAGGACTTGGACGAAGTGGAGGAAGTTGACGAAGTTGACGAAGTTGACAAAGTGGAGGAAGTTGACGAAGTTGACGAAGTGGAGGAAGTGCAGGAAATGGATGAAGTGGACGAAGTGGAGGAAGTGGAAGAAGTGGAGGAAGTAGAGGAAGTTGACGAAGTGGAGGAAGTGGAGGAAGTGGACAAACTTGACGAAGTGGACGAAATGGACCAAGTTGACGAAATGGAGGAAGTGGATGAAGTTGACGAAGTGGAAGAAGTGGAGGAAGTGGACGATGTTGAGGAAGTGGAGGAAGTGCACGAAGTTGACGAAGTGGACGAAGTGGAAGAAGTTGACGAAGTGGACGAAGTGGACGAATTGGACGAAGTGACGAATTGGACGAAGTGGATGAAGTGGACAAAGTGGAGGAAGTGGACGAACTTGACAAAATGAAGGAAGTGGACGAAGTGGAGGAAGTGGACGAAGTGGAGGAAGTGGAGGAAGTGGGCGAAGTGAATGAAGTGGAGGAAGTCGAGAAATGGATGATGTTGAGAAATTGGACGAAATGGAAGAACTGGAGGAAGTGGACGAAGTGGACGAAGTGGAGGAAGTGGACGAAGTGGAGGAAGTGGACGAACTTGATGAAGTGGACGAAATGGACGAAGTTGACGAAATTGTCGAAGTGGACGAAGTGGAGGTTCACTTCATCCACTTCATCCAATTCTTCCACTTCGCGAAGTGGAACAAGTGGCTGAAGTGGATGAAGTGAATGAAGTGGAGGAAGTGGAGGAAATCGACGATGTTGAGGAAGTGGAGAAAGTGGACGAAATGGAGGAAGTGGAGGAAGTGGACGAAGTGGAGGAAATGGAGGAAGTGGAGGAAGTAGAAGAAGTAGACCAAGTGGACGAAGTGGACCAAGTCGACGAAGTGGAGGAAGTGGAGGAAGTGGACAAAGTTGACGAAGTAGAAGAAGTGGAAGAAGTGGATGAAGTGGATGATGTGGATGAAGTGAATGAAGTGGTGGAAGTGGAGGAAATCGACGATGTTGAGGAAGTGGAGGAAGTTGACGAAAAGGAGGAAGTGGAGCAAGTGGAGCAAGTGGAGCAAGTGGAAGAAGTGGAGGAATTGGACGAAGTGGATGAAGTGGAGTCAGTGGAGGAAGTTGACGAAGTGGAGGAAGTGGAGGAAGTAGAGGAAGTGGAAGAAGTGGACGAAGTGGAGGAAGTGGAGGAAGTGGAGGAAGTGGAGGAAGTAGAAGAAGTAGACCAAGTGGACGAAGTGGACCAAGTCGACGAAGTGGAGGAAGTGGAGGAAGTGGACAAAGTTGACGAAGTAGAAGAAGTGGAAGAAGTGGATGAAGTGGATGAAGTGGATGAAGTGGATGAAGTGAATGAAGTGGTGGAAGTGGAGGAAATCGACGATGTTGAGGAAGTGGAGGAAGTTGACAAAATGGAGGAAGTGGAGGAAGTGGAGCAAGTGGAAGAAGTGGAGGAATTGGACAAAGTGGATGAAGTGGAGGCAGTGGAGGAAGTTGACGAAGTGGAGGAAGTGGAGGAAGTAGAGGAAGTGGAAGAAGTGGACGAAGTGGAGGAAGTTGAGGAACTGGACGAAGTGGAGGAAGTTGACGAAGTTGACGAACTGGAGGAAGTGGAAGAAGTGGAGGAAGTGGGGGAAGTGGAGGAAGTGGACAAACTTGACGAAGTGGACGAAATGGACGAAGTTGACGAAATGGAGGAAGTGGATGAAGTTGACCAAGTGGAAGAAGTGCAGGAAGTGGACGATTTTGAGGAAGTGGACGATTTTGAGGAAGTGGAGGAAGTGCACGAAGTGGACGAAGTGGAAGAAGTTGACGAAGTGGACGAAGTGGACGAATTGGACGAAGTGACGAAGTGGACGAAGTGGACAAAGTGGAGGAAGTGGAGGAAGTGTACGAACTTGACGAAATGAAGGAAGTGGACGAAGTGGAGGAAGTGGAGGAAGTGGAGGAAGTGCAGGAAGTGGACGAAGTGAATGAAGTGGAGGAAGTGGAGAAATGGATGATGTTGAGGAAGTGGACGAAATGGAAGAACTGGAGGAAGTGGACGAAGGGACGAACTTGACGAATTGGAGGAAGTGGACGAACTTGATGAAGTGGACGAAATGGACGAAGTGGACGAAGTGGAGGAAGTGGTGAATGCGGACGAAGTGGAAGAACTGGACGAAGTGGAGGAAGTGGACGAAGTGGACGAAGTAGACGAAGTGGACGAAGTGGTGGACGTGGGGGAAGTGGACGAAGTGGAGGAAGTGGAGGAAGTTGACAAAGTGGACGAAGTGGCCAAAGTGGAGGATGTGGAGGATGTGGACGAACTTGACGAAGTGGACGAAATGGACGAAGTGGACGAAGTGGACGAAGTGGAGGAAGTGGACGAAGTTGACGAAGTGGAGGAAGTGGACGAAGTGGAGGAAGTGGACAAAGTTGAGGAAGTGGAGGAAGTGAATGAAGTGGAGGAAGTGGAGGAAATGGACGATGTTGAGGAAGTGGAGGAAGTGGACAAACTTGATGAAGTGGACGAAGTGGAGGAAGTGGGGGAAGTTGACGAAGTTGACGAAGTGGAAGAAGTGTAGGAAGTGAATGAAGTGGAGAAAGTGGAGGAAGTGGACGATGTTGAGGAAATGGAGGAAGTGGACGAACTTGACGAAGTGGACGAAGTGGAAGAAGTTGACGAAGTGGAGAAAGTGAACGAAAGGGACGAACTTGACGAAGTTGATGAAGTGGACGAACTTGATGAAGTTGACGAATTGGACAAAGTAGACGAAGTGGAAGAAGAAGATGAAGAAGTGACGAAGTAAACGAAGTTCACGAAGTGGACGAAGTAAACGAAGTCCACGAAGTAAACGAAGTTGACGAAGTGGACGAAGTGAACGAAGTTCACGAAGAGGACGAAGTGGACGAAATGGACGAAGGGGACGAAATGGACGAAGTTGACGAAGTTGACGAAGTTGACGAAGGGGACGAAGTGGACGAAGGGGGCGAAGTGGACGAAATGGACGAAGGGGACGAAATGGACGATGTTGACGAAGTGGACGAAGTGGACGAAGGGGACGAAGTGGAGGAAGTAGAGGAAGTGGACGAAGTGGAGGAAGTGGAAGAACTTGGCGAAGTGGAGGAAGTGGACGAAGTGGACGAAGTTGACGAAGTGGACGATGTGGACGAAGAGGATGAACTTGACGAAGTTGACGAATTGGACAAAGTGGACGAAGTGGAAGAAGAAGATGAAGAAGTGGACGAAGAGGATGAAGTATAGGAAGTGGACGAAGTGGAGGAATGAGGGAGTGGACGAAGTGGACGAAGTAAACGAAGTTCACGAAGTGGACGAAGTAAACGAAGTTCACGAAGTGGAAGAAGTTGACGAAGTGGACGAGTGGACGAAGTGGACGAAGGGAAGTGGACGAAGTGGATAAAGTTGATGAAGTGGAAGAAGTGGATGAAGTGGAGGAAGTGGAGGAAGTTGACGAACTTGACGAAGTGGAGGATGTCGACGAAGAGGACGAACTTGACGAAGTTGACGAAGTGGAGGAAGTGGAGGATGTGGCAGAAGTGGAGGAAGTGGGCGAAGTGGACGAAGTGGAGGAAATAGAGGAAGTGGATGAACATGACGAAGTGGACGAAGTGGAAGAAGTGGAGAAAGTGGAGGAAGTTAAGGAAGTGGAGGAAGTTGAGGAAGTGGAGGAGGTGGAGGAAGTGGACGAACTTCACGAAGTGAACGAAATGGACGAAGTGGACGAATTTGAGGAAGTGGACGAAGTTGAATAAGTGGACGAAGTTGATGAAGTTGACGTACTGGACGAAGTGGGGGAAGTGGAGGAAGTGGAAGAAGTGGATGAAGTGGACGAAGTTGAGGAAATCGAGGAAGTTGACGAAGTGGACGAAGTGGCTGAAGTGGAGAAAGTGCAGGAGGTGGAGGAAGTGGAGGAAGGGGAGGAAATTGATGAAGTGGAGGAAGTGGACGAAGTTGACGAAGTGGAAGAAGTGCAGGAAGTGAATGAAGTGGAAGAAGTGGAGGAAGTGCATGATGTTGAGGAAGTTGACGAAGTAGAGGAAGTGGAGGAAGTGTTCGAAGTGGACGAACTTGACGAAGTGGACGAAAGGGACGAATTTGACGAAGTGGGCGAAGTGGACGAAGGGGACGAACTTGACGAAGTTGACGAATGGGACGAAGTGGAAGAAGATGATGAAGAAGTGGACGAAGAGGACGAAGGAGGCGAAGTGGAGGAAGTTTACAAAGTGGAGGAAGTGGAGGAAATGTAGGAAGTTGACGAACATGACGAAGTGGACGAAATGGACAAAGTGGACGAAGTGGAGGAAGTGGACGAAGGGGACGAAGTGGATGAAGTGGACGAAGGGGACGAAGTGGACGAAGGGGACGAATTGGACGAAGTTGGGGACGTGGACGAGGTGGAGGAAGTGCACGAAGTGGACAAACTGGAGGAAGTGGAAGAAGTGGACGAAATGGACGAAGTGGAGGAAGTGGACGAAGTCCACGAAGTGGAGGAAGTGGAGGAAGTGGAGGAAGTGGAGGAAGAGGACGAACCTGATGAAGTGGACGAAATGGACGAAGTGGATGAAGTGGACGAAGTTGACGAAGTCGACGAAGTGGAGGAAGTGGACAAAGTTGACGAAGTGGAAGAAGTGGATGAAGTGAGTAAAGAGGAGGAAGTAGAGGAAATGGACGATGTTGAGGAAGTGGAGGAATAGAGGAAGTGGATGAACTTGACAAAGTGGACGAAATGGACGAAGTAGACGAAGTGGACAAAGTGGAGTAAGTGGAAGAAGTTGACGAAGTGGAGGAAGTGGAGGAAGTGGAAAAAGTTAACGAAGTGGAAGAAGTGGATGAAGTGAATGGAGTGGAGGAAGTGGACGAAACGGACAATGTTGAGGAAGTGGAGGAGGTGGACGAGATGGAGGAACTGGACGAACTTGACGAAGCGGAGGAAGTGGAGGAAGTGGAAGAAGTGGACGAAGTGGAGGACGTGGAGGAAGTGAAAGAAGTGGACGAACATGACGAGGTGGAGGAAGTGGACGAACTTGACGAAGTGGACGAGGTGGACGAAGTGGACGAAGTAGACGAAGGGGCCGACGTTGACGAAGTGGATGAAGTGGAGGAAGTGGAGGAAGTAGGCGAAGTGGAGGAAGTGGACGAAATGGAGGAAGTGGAGGAAGTGGACAAACTCGACGAAGTGGAGGAAGCGGAGGAAGTGGAGAATGTGGACGAAGTGGAGGAAGTGGAAGAACTGGACGAAGTGGAGGAAGTGGACGAAGTTGACGAAGTCGATGAAGTTGACGAAGTGGACGAAATGGAGGAAGAGGAGGAAGGGAAGGAAGTGGAGGAAGTGGAAGAAGTGGACGAAGTCGAGGAAGTTGAGGAAGTTGACGAAGTGGACGAAGTGGAGGAGGTGGAGGAAGTGGACGAACTTAATGAAGTGGACGAAATGGATGAAGTGGACGAAGTTGACGAAGTGGACGAAGTGGAGGAAGTGGGGGAAGTTGACGAAGTTGACGAAGTGGAAGAAGTGTAGGAAGTGAATGAAGTGGAGAAAGGGGTGGAAGTGGACGATGTTGAGGAAATGGAGGAAGTGGACGAACTTGACGAAGTGGACGAAGTGGAAGAAGTTGACGAAGTGGACGAAGTGGAGAAAGTGGACGAAAGGGACGAACTTGACGATGTTGATGAAGTGGACGAACTTGATGAAGTTGACGAATTGGACAAAGTAGACGAAGTAGAAGAAGAAGATGAAGAAGTGGACGAAGTAAACGAAGTTCACGAAAGTGGACGAAGTAAACGAAGTTCACGAAGTGGACGAAGTAAACGAAGTTCACGAAGTGGACGAAGTAAACGAAGTCCACGAAGTAAACGAAGTTCACGAAGTGGACGAAGTGAACGAAGTTCACGAAGTGGACGAAGTGAACGAAGTTCACGAAGTGGACGAAATGGACGAAGGGGACTGATAACAGTTGAAAAACTGTTATTTTTATGATTAAAATTGACACTAAAAGCAACCTTTACACTTAGAAACTAGCTTGAAATCATGCTTTTCTTTATATTTTTGGAAATAAGAGAGCTGGACAGGTTTATGCTTGATTTCAGTGTTTTTGTGCAGGTTTTAAGGTGAATTTGGTGAAAGAAGTGAAGAAGGAGAGAGATGAAATCAGAAAAGACAATAAAAAGTGCAAAAGGAGAAGCCGAAGTCACCGCTCAGCGGCAGTTTACCGCTGAGCGGCACTCAGGAGCTTGCGGGAGGTCCGCTTAGGGGCAAAATGGCCGCTGAGGGGCAAAATGGCCGCTGAGGGGAGCAAACAAGTCACGCACTCACCGCTGAGCGGTAATTTACCGCTGAGCGGCACTTTAATGGGCTTGGACTTGACTTTTTGTAATTTACGAATGATATATAAGCTTTAGGGTTTCCTAGGGTTAGGCATCTTTGGCAGGAACGAAGCAAACACTCTCTCTTCCACCCCTTTGAAGGAGGATCTTGGATGCTGAGGCTTCCTCTTCACCTTTTTAGGGTTTATTCTTTCATTCTTTCATTGTAATTCATCTAGGTTCACCATGAATATGGTGAACTAAACTCTGTATGTTTGTTGGGGAATCAATGTAATCTTGTGAAACTCTCATATATGGAATCTGTTTTTACATCTTTTAATTAAGACTTATGCTTTCTTTTCATCATTAGTTAGGGTTTTTCCTCTTTGCTTAATGCTTGCATTGTTTAACTCATTCGATGCATGATTATTGGTTTTGTCGATACGGGGAAGTCTAGATCCGGGGAATTTCTCCCAATATGATATTGGTTGTCGTTAAGCTCCTGCACTTATGAACTGATCATTAGGAATGCTAGGAATTGTATGAACTCGTGATTAGGGAGAAGCCTTCTAGAAAGGTACTTTAGAGAGTGGCATTAACAATGATGATTTGATTGTTGAATTCCTAAAATATATGAGAGTGGATAAGATGAAATTGACCCCCAACAACATATTCATACATTAATATCATTGAAAGTGTTTATCTTTTGCTTTTTGCCATTGATCAAAATTCATGCATACATGTTTATTTTCTGTCTTGCATCTTAAACCCCAATTATTTCGTTTGTAAGTCTTAGTTAATCAAGAAACCACATAACTAAACTAGGCCGTGAGTCCTTTGGGAAGAACGATACTTGGTCTAACCAAGTTTATTACTTGAACGATTCGGTCATACTTGCCGATTGAAAACAAGTTTGTGACATCATAATTTGGTGTTCATAAATTTGTCCATCAGGGACGAAATGGACGAAGTTGACGAAGTTGACGAAGTGGACGAAGTGGACGAAGGGGACGAAGTGGACGAAATGGACGAAGGGGACGAAATGGACGATGTTGACGAAGTGGACGAAGTGGACGAAGGGGACGAAGTGGAGGAAGTAGAGGAAGTGGACGAAGTGGAGGAAGTGGAAGAACTTGACGAAGTGGAGGAAGTGGAGGAAGTGGAGGAAGTTGACGAAGTGGACGATGTGGACGAAGAGGATGAACTTGACGAAGTTGACGAATTGGACAAAGTGGACGAAGTGGAAGAAGAAGATGAAGAAGTGGACGAAGAGGATGAAGTATAGGAAGTGGACGAAGTGGAGGAATGAGGGAGTGGACGAAGTAAACGAAGTGGACGAAGTAAACGAAGTTCACGAAGTGGAAGAAGTTGACGAAGTGGACGAGTGGACGAAGTTGACGAAGTGGACGAAGTGGACGAAGGGAAGTGGACGAAGTGGATAAAGTTGATGAAGTGGAAGAAGTGGATGAAGTGGAGGAAGTGGAGGAAGTTGACGAACTTGACGAAGTGGAGGATGTCGACGAAGAGGACGAAGTTGACGAAGTTGACGAAGTGGAGGAAGTGGAGGATGTGGCAGAAGTGGAGGAAGTGGGCGAAGTGGACGAAGTGGAGGAAATAAAGGAAGTGGATGAACATGACGAAGTGGACGAAGTGGACGAAGTGGAAGAAGTGGAGGAAGTGGAGGAAGTGGAGGAAGTTAAGGAAGTGGAGGAAGTGGAGGAAGTGGAGGAGGTGGAGGAAGTGGACGAACTTCACGAAGTGAACGCAATGGACGAAGTGGACGAATTTGAGGAAGTGGACGAAGTTGAATAAGTGGACGAAGTTGATGAAGTTGACGTACTGGACGAAGTGGGGGAAGTGGACGAAGTGGAGGAAGTGGAAGAAGTGGATGAAGTGGAAGAAGTGGATGAAGTGGATGAAGTTGAGGAAGTGAAGGAAGTTGACGAAGTGGACGAAGTGGCTGAAGTGGAGAAAGTGCAGGAGGTGGAGGAAGTGGAGGAAGTGGTGGAAGTGGACGAAGTTGACGAAGTGGAAGAAGTGCAGGAAGTGAATGAAGTGGAAGAAGTGGAGGAAGTGCACGATGTTGAGGAAGTTGACGAAGTGGAGGAAGTGGAGGAAGTGTACGAAGTGGACGAACTTGACGAAGTGGACGAAGGGGACGAACTTGACGAAGTGGACGAAGGGGACGAACTTGACGAAGTGGGCGAAGTGGACGAAGGGGACGAAGTGGACAAACTGGAGGAAGTGGAAGAAGTGGACGAAATGGACGAAGTGGAGGAAGTGGACGAAGTCCACGAAGTGGAGGAAGTGGAGGAAGAGGACGAACCTGATGAAGTGGACGAAATGGACGAAGTGGATGAAGTGGACGAAGTGGAGGAAGTGGACAAAGTTGACGAATTGGAAGAAGTGGATGAAGTGAGTAAAGAGGAGGAAGTAGAGGAAATGGACGATGTTGAGGAAGTGGAGGAATAGAGGAAGTGGATGAACTTGACAAAGTGGACGAAATGGACGAAGTAGACGAAGTGGACAAAGTGGAGTAAGTGGAAGAAGTTGACGAAGTGGAGGATGTGGAGGAAGTGGAAAAAGTTAACGAAGTGGAAGAAGTGGATGAAGTGAATGGAGTGGAGGAAGTGGACGAAACGGACAATGTTGAGGAAGTGGAGGAGGTGGACGATGTGGACACAGTTCACGAACTTGACGAAGCTGACGAAGTGGACGAAATAGACAAAGTGGAGGAAGTGGAGGAGGTAGACGAACTTGACGAAGTGGACGAAATGGACGAAGTGGAAAAAGTTGACGAAGTGGAGGAAGTGGAAAAAGTTGACGAAGTTGAAGAAGGGGATGAAGTGAATGGAGTGGAGGAAGTGGAGCAAAGGGACGATGTTGAGGAAGTTGAGCAAGTGGACGAATTGGAGGATGTGAAGGAAGTGGAGGAAGTGTAGGAAGTGGACGAACTTGACGAAGTGGAGGAAGTGGACGAACTTGACGAAGTCGACGAAGTGGGGGAAGTGGACGAACTTGACGAAGTGGAGGAAGTCGACGAACTTGATGAAGTGGACGAAATGGACGAAGTTGACGAAGTGGAGGAAGTGGAGAATGTGGATAAAGTGGAGGAAGTGGAAGAACTGGACAAAGTGGAGGAAGTGGACGAAGTTGAATAAGTGGACGAAGTTGACGAAGTGGACGAAGTGGGGGAAGTGGAGGAAGTGGAGGAAGTGGAGGAAGTGGAGGAAGTGGAAGAAGTGGAGGAAGTGGACGAAGTGGAGGAAGTGGACGAAGCTGACGAAGTTGACGAAGTGGAGGAAGTTAGATGTGGAAGAAGTGTAGGAAGTGAATGAAGTGAAGGAAGTGGACGAAGTGGACGAACTTGATGAAGTGGAGGAAGTGGAGGAAGTGGACGAAGTGGACGATGTGAAGGAAGTGGAGGAAGTGGAGGAAGTGGACGATGTGGACGAAGTTCACGAACTTGACGAAGCTGACGAAGTGGACGAAATGGACAAAGTGGAGGAAGTGGACGAAGTTATCGAAATGGACGAAGTTGACGAAGATGACGAAGTGGAGGAAGTCGAAAAAGTTCACGGACTGGAAGAAGGGGATGAAGTGAATGGAGTGGAGGAAGTGGAGGAAAGGGACGATGTTGAGGAAGTGGAGGAGGTGGACGAACTTGACGAAGTGGACGAAGTTGAAGAAGATGACGAAGTGGAGGAAGTGGAAAAAGTTGACGGAGTGGAAGAAGTGGATGAAGTGAATGGAGTGGAGGAAGTGGTGGAAAGAGACGATGATTAGGAAGTGGAGGAAGTGGACGAAATGGAGAAAGTGTAGGAAGTGGACGAAGTGGACAAAGCAGACTAACTTGACGAAGTGGACGAACTTGACGAAGTGGACAAAATGAACGAAGTGGAAGAAGTTGGCGACGTGGACGAAGTGGAGGAAGTGGACGAAGTGGACGAAGTGGACGAAGTGGACGAAGTGGACGAAGTGGACGAAGTGGACAAAGTGGAGGAAGTGGAGGAAGTGAATGAAGTGGACGAACTTGACGAAGTGGACGAAATGGACGAAGTGGAAGAAGTTGACGAAGTGGAGGAAGTGGAGGAAGTGGAGAAAGTGGAGCAAGAGGACGAAATGGAAGAAGTGAAGGAAGTGGAGGAAGTGGACCAAGTGGACGACGTAGACGAAGTAGAGGAAGTGGGCGAAGTTGAAGAACTTGACAAATTGGACGAAGTGCGTGAAGTGGACGAAGAGGATGAAGTGGAAGAAGTGGACGAAGTGGACGAAGTTGACGACGTGGACGAAGTGGAGCAAGTTGAAGAAGTGGACGAAGTGCACGAAATGGACGAAGTGCACGAAATGGACGAAGTAGAGGAAGTGGAGGAAGTGGAGGAAGTGGACGAAGTAGACGAAGTTGACGAAGTGGACGAAGTAGACGAAGAGGACAATGTGAAGGAAATGGATGAAGTGGAGGAAGTGGACGATGTGGACAAAGTTCACGAACTTGACGAAGCTGACGAAGTGGACGAAATAGACACAGTGGAGGAAGTGGAGGAAGTGTACGAGCTTGACGAAGTGGAGGAAATGGACGAAATGGAGGAAGTGGAGGAAGTGGAGGAAGTGGAAGAAGTGGAGGAAGTTGACGAAGTTGACGAAGTGGACGAAGTTGATGAAGTTGACAAAGTGGAGGAAGTTGAGGAAGTGGAGAAAGTGGAAGAACTGGACGAAGTGGAGGAAGTTGACGAAGTGGACGATGTGGACAATGTGGAGGATGTGGAGGAAGTGGACAAACTTGACGAAGAGGACGAAATGGACGAAGTGGACGATGTTGACGAAGTGGAAGAAGTGCAGGAAGTGAATGTGATACGCGGGGACCAAGGCTAATTAGTTTAGTATAGTATTTCTTTTACTTTTATTAAAAACATGTGTAAAAGGTGTTAGGCATGTGCTAGATAGGAGGGACTTTTAGTCCTATATATATAGACATGCCACCACCTATTGTAAGGTACTTTTGAGCATAATGAATTGTTATTCTGTTGAGAACACTCCAATCAATTCTACCTTGAAAGTCAAAGCTAGAGAATCCCAAAGGATCTTCTCTGGCCACCTTCCCTTCACACCATCCATTCTCTCATTTTCCATTATCAGATTCTCTCTCCTCCGTAGCATCCAGCTCACACCACTCTCACCAATTACTAGCGTCCTCGTGGCTTGCGCCTACATCGCTGCCACGCGTGCCTGTGACTCCAACGCTACTCATCATTTTTCTCTCCATCATTCGAGAGAATAAACCATCACTCTCGCGTTCTTCTTTCTTCCAGTGCATCTCCTCCAGCAAACCGTTTCCTCACAGATCTACCATCACAAATCCTCACGTAAGTCATCTCCACCGATCCATATCTCAGATTTTCCTTGTCCTTGCCTTTTCACACCTACGCACCGATTCAACCTTTGTTTGGAGTTCTATCTTTGCTTCCACCATCGTTCTTCACCCATTTACTGAGTCAAATCATAATGTCTTTCCATTTCATTGATTTAATCGTTGAATCCTTCTTCTCCACCGATTAAATCCTTCCTTACCTTCAACCCTAGAGTTTTCACCGATTAATCCCCCGAAACCTAGGGTTCTCGAATAAATCTGCTTCTTTCCGCTGCGCATCGATGTCAAGGAGGCCTCGAGGAGTCCAAATCTCTCAAGTTTCGTTTTCTCCTCGGAGCGTCGCCTATCATGTGGTAATCAGAGCTCAGGTTCTCCGCGCTTCGAAAGCTAAGTATCTCTCCATTGATTCGCGTCTCTGATCTGAGTTTAAGTTTCTTGCGTTGTTATGAAATTCACGAGTTGTTTCGATTCTGTCTTGATCTTATTCATTCTGTTGAATCTCTTCAATATTCGTGTTGTTCATTATGATTCCTTCTCTGTCTTGTGTTGATTCATGTGTTTTTGGTCTTGATCTGTTCATTAGGTTTCTGCTTGAGTCATTTCTTGTATGATAACCTTGTTTTGGTTGTGTCTTTCATCATCTTAATCGGTCCAAAATTTTGTTTGAGTCATTTTATTTGAGCATCAATTCTGTTTTGTCATAGTTGTCATGTTAGTTGATTTTTTCTTGTTCATAACTTCAAGTTGTACTTCTTAATTGAGTTGTGTTTGTGGTGATCTGGTTGTATGTTCAATGTGCATACCGTATGAGCTATGACATTCAATACTGAGAGCTCGGATGCATGAAATGAGCAGCAGATCTGATTTGAATTTTCTGTTGTGAACTTCTGGTTTTAATAAGCTGTTGAATCTGAACATTGAAGCTATTCTGCATTTTTAAAATTGAGCTGGAATGCTGAGATGACTAGTAACAAAGTGCCAACCAGAAAAGCCGTGATATGCTCAGCATTAGCTTGGTTGTTAGTGTGAAAATCACAGCAGAGATTACTTCAAGCAGTAGGCCGAACTGCATATTTCTTTGCTTGAGTCCTTTTTGTGTTTTTAAATCTGTTTGGCATTTAGATCATTGCTGGACATCTTGCATTAATCTTCTAGTGTTTTGTTCCAGATTTAATACATATTCTTGTATCCAGAAAACTGTGAGAAAGCTTTTTGAATCATTGAGTCAAATTTTAGTGAGTTCATTTGATTGTTTTGAATGAAGGTGGGGGGCTGGAACATCAAAATTATGAAGTAATTTGTTTCTGCATTATTAAGCTGTTTAAAACAGTTTGAAGTATGCATTAAACTTACTGATGCAAAAATAGTATGAGTTCTAGCTGCCATACATATTTTCATGCTTTAAATCACCACATTTTTGATATGTTTCATTCACAAGTTGCTGCAACAGATGTATAATTCTGATTCTGGTTTTGAGCATTGTAATTGGATTGTAGCAAAAGGAATGGTCACATTATCTATAGCCTAAAAATATTCTTCAAAAGATCAAGAAAAAGTTCTGAAAAAGCCAAATAGGCCTGTGCAATCCATATTTAAAAAAAAAAAACTAAAATACAGAATCAGACTTTAGAAATTGGACCTGGGTTTATCTTTGACAGTCCAGCAGCTTCTTGTTTGTCTTTTCTTGCTTTAAAAATCTGTTCTAGCTCTATTCATTAAGTTCCATTTGAGTGCTCACTTTGATCAAAAGCTTTGTTTCTTGCTTGTCATTTGTTGGTTATCTAGTTTTGTCTCTCAGATGTTAATCATGTTCTGCTGAATCATAATTGGATCTTTTTATTTGCTTTATTAATCTGATCTCAAGTCAGTTGCTCTGCTGTTTTTTGTCATTCCATTACCTTGTTTATCCTAGCCTTTTTCCTGATTGAGAAATCTGATTCCATTCTGGTTTTTGGGATTTGAAAGAAGGTAAGTGTGAATGGTAGCATTCTAGGTGGTGGTGATCCACAGGATTCTCTGGCTTAGACTGAAAATTTCATTTGAGTGCTTTAAAATGTTTTAAAGAGAAATTTGGGTGCTGTGAGATTAGTGGCTATTGGCATTTACAAGAGTTCAGTTTCAACTAACCAATTGTTGATTGTTCATTGTGCAGGAAACGAAAATGATATGATCAGAGTGGAGAGTTGTGACTGTTTAAGAAGTTATTGAAATCAATTTCGTTCATAAACTGTTTGATGAAGTCAGTGAGATATTAAATGCTTGAATGTTTAAACTGTGCTTGTGATGCTATTTGTGCTTGTGAGTGTTTAAACTGTCATTGCACTCATTTTAGTTTCAAACATTGCCTGCTGAATTCTTTGATATACTCACTATTTTGAAAGTGAATTGTTGATTTTATGGTTTAATTGGGCATGTTGAATGTTGCTTCTGATTTGATAAAGACCTATGGGACTTGGTAGATGCATAGGAATTGCAAATAATGTGCTGATTGTTTTATGAGCATTTCTGGAATTGCAAGAACACTGTTTTAAAACTGCCAATTTCTGATTTGCCTCACAATACTCTGTCCATTGATTTGATTAGCATGGTCCACTGATTTCTGAATTAGTTTAGGACATTATTCTTGACTGGTTTGGTCCATTGTTTCTGTCCAGTGTAATTCATTGAATTGTTGAAAAGGCTGCTCTAGTCATAATCAGTTGTGTATCAATCTGTTTTAATTACCAATGTATCAACCAGTTTTCACAAGTGATTAAAGCACCTAAATTCCAGTTCTGACTTGGTGGTTGAATTAATTAGGTGGTTATTTTCTGCATTGAATTACATCCAATCTGAACTTAATTCACTGTGCTGGATTCTGTTGCTGGATTCTGTTGAGATTTAGGTGTGCAGAGCTGATGTGAATGAATCATTAGTTGAGCAGAATATTACTAAAGAAAAAGTAGCAGAAACACCTCAGTGTGTATCTTGGAACAGGATAGAAACAACCATTCAAAACAGGGAAGTTGTCTAACTTACCCTTTGTTGTGAATTGCTATTCTGTTTTAGCTTGTAAGTGATGTAAGTGATAATATTGAATGAGTATCCTGCTGATTTTGGTTGAAAATTAACTGTGCAGAATATTTGGAACAGTTTGAGAGCAAATAGGAATTATGCAATGTCTCAATTGCACAAGACCGAGAACGGGAAGGCTCATTTAAGTGTAACTTCCTTCTTCCAATATGTTTGTTAACAGCTCTCTGATCCAGCTTTGTACATTTGTGATTGTAGAGTTGAACCAAGAGCTAGGAGATTCCAACGTTGTCCAGAAGCAACCAAAAAGTGGAACACTAGCTTCTTCATGCGGATTTGAATCAGGACCAGGATTGAAGCATAGCTGTTATTTTTTTTTTAATTGTTTCTTCATCTGGTGTTGTAATAGGCTATATTGTTAGTTTTCTTAATTTCATTGTAAAAGGCCATTCAAAGTCCAAGTGTCTTGGAAGAGTCCTTGGTGCTCTTTCAACTCTTGGCAAAACTGTTCTAGTTGGTGTTTAATTTTTTTTAGTGTCTTACGTTTAGGGTGACTTAGGCTAAAAGGGATTAAACTCTAAGCCTTGTCACATTAGAGTCCGCAAAGTCTCGTCTTTTACTGTTTAATTGTTGTGATTGTTTGTGAGTTGTGTTCTTTGATTTTAAAAGTGATTTTGTTTAAAAGATAACTAGTAGTAACCTAAGACATTTCTGGCAAGGCAAGACTTGGTACTTAAGCAGTCTTCATGACTCACCTCTCTTACCTGGGACTTGTCTAAGTGTGAATCTTGTATATCTTTTACACTAGAAAACTTTTAGAAACAAAGATGTCTTGTTATCCATATAGGTCTTCTAGGAATTTTAATTTTGATAAGCAACTTAGTTACAAAGGAATCAAAAGAGAACATGATAAAGCTAGAAGGAAGTCTTGTTCAGCTTATGAATTTGATAGGATTGAAGATGATTTGTATAAAAAAGCTAGTGAAAATATTCCATTCTTTGGTGATGATATTGGTGCATTAACATACCTAGCTTGGGAAAAGGAAATTAATGACATGCATTCATTCATGGTGAGAAAAAGTAAATATGAATCCTTCTATTCTAGAGATGATGAATCTTATATTCTTAATCTTTACACTTCTAGTTTTAAAAAGCATGCAAGAGAGTGGTGGGATGATAGGCAATATCATGTTGAGATAGGTAGACAATATCCCATTCATGATTGGAATGAATTGAAAGCTTGTATGAGAAGAAAATTTGTGCCTCGAGAAATTGAAAGGAACTTAGAACTTATGAGAGAGCTTATTAGAAAAGGTGAGTCATTCATTCAAAATTTAAGTGGGTTCTCCCGTAGGGAAAGTGAGTTTCTAGAAAAACTTAGGAGGCTATGGGAAGAGACAAGCAAACATAGAATTGAGAGATTAAAAAGAGAAAAACAAAAGCAAGAAGAAAAAAGAGAGATAGAGATAGAGAAAAGAGAAATAGAGAAAGAGAAAAAGAGAGAAAGAGAAGAGAAGAAGAGAAAGAAGAGAGCAAGAGAGAAGAGAAGAGGAAGAAAACGAGAGAAGAAAAGAGGAAGAAAGAGAGAAAAGAGATGAGGAAGAAAGGGAAGAAGAGAAAAGAAGAGAGAAAGAGAGAAAAGAAACACTTAGAGAAAAAAGGAAGAAGTTGAAAGGATAGAAATGGAAGAAAAGAAACCAAAGCAACTAAGGGCAATATCTCCTCCTACATTAGAAGTTAAACTCTTAAGGGGAGGTTTTCTATTCTCTCACTTTTCTCCATTTATATTTGAATTTTCCAAAGTTCACTTTCCTTTCAAAGAATTGGCCACTCCATCTTTAAAAATGTTATCACTTTCAACACATGCAAATTTCCAACTTGGGTTATGGTTATCTTTATGGTTACCAGCTCAAGATACAAATAAAATTTCAAATGAAGAAAGGTTTCTTTGTTATATTAAAATTAAAAATTTCAAAATTTGGAAACCTTCTTCTACACATATTCTTTTATATATCTTATTGGGTCAAAGAAAACTAATTAGAGATATGTTTGATGCTTATTGCAGATGGATATTTGACCCAGGAGGAACCCTTATGACGCTAACAAAAATAAGTCTTCAAAAGCACCATCAGATTTGAGGACAAATCCTTTCCAAGGGGGAGGGGATGATACGCGGGGACCAAGGCTAATTAGTTTAGTATAGTATTTCTTTTACTTTTATTAAAAACATGTGTAAAAGGTGTTAGGCATGTGCTAGATAGGAGGGACTTTTAGTCCTATATATAGACATGCCACCACCTATTGTAAGGTACTTTTGAGCATAATGAATTGTTATTCTGTTGAGAACACTCCAGATCAATTCTACCTTGAAAGTCAAAGCTAGAGAATCCCAAAGGATCTTCTCTGGCCACCTTCCCTTCACACCATCCATTCTCTCATTTTCCATTATCAGATTCTCTCTCCTCCGTAGCATCCAGCTCACACCACTCTCACCAATTACTAGCGTCCTCGTGGCTTGCGCCTACATCGCTGCCACGCGTGCCTGTGACTCCAACGCTACTCATCATTTTTCTCTCCATCATTCGAGAGAATAAACCATCACTCTCGCGTTCTTCTTTCTTCCAGTGCATCTCCTCCAGCAAACCGTTTCCTCACAGATCTACCATCACAAATCCTCACGTAAGTCATCTCCACCGATCCATATCTCAGATTTTCCTTGTCCTTGCCTTTTCACACCTACGCACCGATTCAACCTTTGTTTGGAGTTCTATCTTTGCTTCCACCATCGTTCTTCACCCATTTACTGAGTCAAATCATAATGTCTTTCCATTTCATTGATTTAATCGTTGAATCCTTCTTCTCCACCGATTAAATCCTTCCTTACCTTCAACCCTAGAGTTTTCACCGATTAATCCCCCGAAACCTAGGGTTCTCGAATAAATCTGCTTCTTTCCGCTGCGCATCGATGTCAAGGAGGCCTCGAGGAGTCCAAATCTCTCAAGTTTCGTTTTCTCGGAGCGTCGCCTATCAGAATGAAGTGGAGGAAGTGGACGATGTTGAGAAAGTGGAGGAAGTGCACGAAGTTGACGAAGTGGAAGAAGTGGAAGAAGTTGAGGAAGAGGACGAAGTGGAGGAAGTGGTGAAAGTGGACGAAGTGAAGGAAGTGGACGAAGTGGACTAAGTGGACAAAGTGGAGGAAGTGGAGGAAGTGGAGCAAGGGAACGAACTTGACGAAGTGGACGAAATGGACAATGTGGACGAAGTGGAGGAAGTGGACGAAGTGAAGGAAGTGGAGGAAGTGGAGGAAGTGGAGGAAGTGAATGAAGTGGAAGAAGTGGAAGAAATGGACGATGTTGAGGAAGTGGAGGAAGTGGACGAAATGCAGGAAGTGGACGAAGTGGACGAATGATGAAGTGGACGAATGGACGAAGTGGACGAAATTGAGGAAGTGGACGAAGTAGACGAAGTTGACGAAGTGGACGAAGTAGACGAAGTTGACGAAGTGGACGAAGTGGAGGAAGTAGACGAAAAGGATGATGTGAAGGAAATGGATGAAGTGGAGGAAGTGGAGGAAGTGGACGACGTGGACAAAGTTCACGAACTTGACGAAGCTGACGAAGTGCACGAAATAGACAAAGTGGAGGAAGTGGAGGAAGTGTACGAACTTGACGAAGTGGAGGAAATGGACGAAATGGAGGAAGTGGAGGAAGTGGAAGAAGTGGAGGAAGTTGACGAAGTTGATGAAGTTGACAAAGTGGAGGAAGTTGAGGAAGTGGAGAAAGTGGAAGAACTGGACGAAGTGGAGGAAGTTGACGAAGTGGATGAAGTGGACAATGTGGAGGATGTGGAGGAAGTAGACGAACTTGACGAAGTGGACGAAATGGACGAAGCAGACGATGTTGACGAAGTGGAAGAAGTGCAGGAAGTGAATGAAGTAGAGGAAGTGGACGATGTTGAGAAAGTGGAGGAAGTGCACGAAGTTGACGAAGTGGAAGAAGTGGAAGAAGTTGAGGAAGAGGACAAAGTGGAGGAAGTGGTGGAAGTGGACGAAGTGGACGAAGTGGACGAAGTGGACTAAGTGGACAAAGTGGAGGAAGTGGAGGAAGTGCAGGAAGTGGAAGAAGTTGAGGACATTATAAACGTCCGTTACCTAGGACGGACGTTCAGAACATTATAAACGTCCGTCGCGGGCAAGGACGGACGTTCAAAGAGCTGATAGGTGTTTAGTAGTTCAGCCTATTAAACGTCCGTCACCCAGGACGGACGTTCATAACATTATAAACGTCCGTCTACACAAGGGACGGACGTTCAAAGGGCTGACACGTGTTCACTTGTTCAGCCTATTAAACGTCCGTTACCAAGGACGGACGTTCAGAACATTATAAACGTCCGTCGCGGGCAAGGACGGACGTTCAAAGAGCTGATAGGTGTTTAGTAGTTCAGCATATAAACGTCCGTCACCAAGGACGGACGTTCATAACATTATAAACGTCCGTCTGGATCAAGGACGGACGTTCAGAGGCTGACAGGGGTTCAATTGTTCACCCTATTAAACGTCCGTTTGCCAACGCTGGACGTCTATAATCTTATAGACGTCCGGCTCGACCCAGGACAGACGTCTACAGTTCCACTTATTTACTAATATGCCACCGGTCAATTATATACGTTGGGGCTTTTGTGGACGGACGTCTATTGGGAGACGTTAAAACCCCTTTCTGCGCTAGTGTTAGTCTTTACACTTTTAGTTTTAAAAAGCATGCAAGAGAGTGGTGGGATGATAGGCAATATCATGTTAAGATAGGTAGAAAATATCCCATTCATGGTTGGAATGAATTGAAAGCTTGTATGAGAAGAAAGTTTGTGCCTCGAGAAATTGAAAGAAACTTAGAACTTATGAGAGAGCTTATTAGAAAAGGTGAGTCATTCATTCAAAATATAAGTGGGTTCTCTCGTAGGGAAAGTGAGTTTCTAGGAAAACTTAAAAGGCTATGGGAAGAGACAAGCAAATATAGAATTGAGAGATTAAAAAGAGAAAAACAAAAGCAAGAGATTAAGAGAAAAACACAGAAGTCAGAGAGAAAGAAGCAAGAGAGAAGAAAGAGAGAAAAAAGAGAACGAGAGAAAGAAAGAAGAAGAGAAAAGAAAAGAAAGATAGAAAAGAAGCACAAAGAAGAGAAAAAGAAGAAGTTGAAAGAATAGAAATGGAAGAAAAGAAAAAGCAACTAAGGGCAACATCTCCTCCTACCCTAGAAGCTAGATTCTTAAGGGGAGGTTTTCTATCCTTTCACTTTTCTCCATTTATATTTGAAATTTCCAAATTTCACTTTTCTTTCAAAGACTTTGCCACTCCATCCTTAAAAATGTTATCACTTTCAACACATGCAAAGTCACAACTTGGGTTATGGATACCTTTATGGTTACCAATAACTCAAGATACAAATAAAATTTCAAATGAAGAAAGGTTTCTTTGTTATATTAACATTAAAAATTTCAAAATTAGAAAACCTTCTTCTACACATAGTCTTTTATATATTATTGGGTCAAAGAAAACTAATTAGAGATATGTTTGATGCTTATTGCAGATGCATATTTGACCCACGAGGAACCCTTGTGAAACACCAAAAATAAGTCTTCAGAAGCACCATCAAATTTGAGGACAAATCCTTCTCAAGAGGGAGGGGATGATACAAGGTCAAACACCATAGGACCCATCACAAGGGGAATGACCAAAAAGCTCCAAGATGAATATTCTCCTCAAGGTCAAGTACTATTTGCTATCTTTGGATGGAAAATTGGAGAACAAGAAGATATGCCAAATCTGCCAAAACATGGAGAAGGGTAAAAAGGACATTTCTATACAAAAAGGGGTGTACTTATCCTTCTATGGGGCTGCATTAGTAAATGTTTTTTTCACATAAAACTCAATTTTCACGTGTTTTAGAAGCCATACATGTAGCACATGGGTTCAGATCTGCAACGTGAAAATTGCTTGCTTAAAGCCTTGAGATTAATCTATAAAATCTCATAGGAAAAGCTTGTAAATCACTTTTGGATTGTAGTAAAGAATTTCTGCTGAAATGCATAGTAAATTCCTTCTCCAAGAGTCACTTCTTAGCTTGATTTCCATTGCAACTTCCTTCCACTCTAGGAAGCCTTCTGAGTTGTGAATCACCTCTCCAAGCTAGCCTTCATATCCATTCACCATAATCACCAATCATCCGCTGCTTCACATCCAAAACTCCTAACCAATCTGCTCATGAAATTCCAAGTCTGCAGCTGCTAATGCTACTGTTCCATTGGTTTCAGCAAGCTGTCCAAGTCTCTTTGCACCTCCAATCTCACGGATCATCTTCTCTACATCTCCTAGGATGTATCACAAACTTGATGAAGTGGACGAAATGGACGAAGTGGACGAAATTGATGAAGTGGACGAAGTGGAGGAGGTGGAAGAACTGGACGAACTTGACGAAGTGGACGAAATGGACGAAGTGGACGAAGTGGACAAACTGGTGGAAGTGGAGGAAGTGGACGAAGTGGAGGAAGTGCAGGAAGTGGAGGAAGTGGAGGAGGTGGAGGAAGTAGAGGAAGTGGACGAAGTGGACGAACTTGACGAAGTGGACGTAGTGGACGAAGTTGACGAAGTTGACGATGTGGAGGAAGTGGAGCAAGTGGAAGAAGTGGAGCAAGTGGAGGAAGTGGAAGAAGTGGACGAAGTTGACAAAGTGGAGGAAGTGGATGAAATGGAGGAAGTGGAGGAAGTGGAGGAAGTAGACGAAGTGGACGAAGTGGACGAAGTGGACGAAGTGGAGGAAGTGGACGAAGTGGAGGAAGTGGACAAAGTTGACGAAGTGGAAGAAGTGTAAAAGTGGATGAAGTGAATGAAGTGGAGGAAGTGGACGAAACGGAGGAAGTGGAGGAAGTGGACGAAGTGGAGGAAGTGGACGAAGTGGAGGAAGTGGAGGATGTGGAGGAAGTAGACGAACTTGACGAAGTGGACGAAATGGACGAAGTGGGCGATGTTGACGAAGTGGAAGAAGTGCAGGAAGTGAATGAAGTGGAGGAAGTGGACGATGTTGAGAAAGTGGAGGAAGTGCACGAAGTTGACGAAATGGAAGAAATGGAAGAAGTTGAGGAAGAGGACGAAGTGGAGGAAGTGAAGGAAGTTGACAAAGTGGAGGAAGTGGAGGAAGTAGAGGATGTTGAAGAAGTGGACGAAGTGGAGGAAGTGGAGGAACTGGACGAAGTGGAGGAAGTTGACGAAGTGGACGAAGTTGACAAAGTGGACGAAGTTGACGAAGTGGACGAAGTTGACGAAGTTGACGAAGTGGGCGACGTTGACGAAGTGGACGAAGTTGAGGAAGTGGATGAAGTGGACGAAGTGGACGAAGTGGAAGAAGTGGACGAAGTGGAGGAAGTTGACGAAGTTGACGAAGTGGACGAAGTGGACGAAGTGGAGGTAGTGGACGAACTTGACTAAATGGACGAAATGGAGAAAGTGGATGAAGTTGACGAAATGGAGGAAGTGGACGAAGTTGACGAAGTGGAAGAAGTGCAGGAAGTGGAGCAAGTGGACGATGTTGAGGAAGTGGCGGAAGTGCACGAAGTTGACGAAGTTGACGAAGTGGAAGAAGTTGACGAAGTGGACGAATTGGACGAAGTGGACGAAGTAAACGAAGTGGACGAAGTGGACGAAGTGGACGAAGTGGACGAAGTGGACGAAGTGGACGAAGTGGACGAAGTGGACGAAGTGGACGAAGGGGACAAAGTGGAGGAAGTGGAGGAAGTGGACGAACTTGACGAAGTGGACGAAATGGGCGAAGTGGACGAAGGGGAAGAAGTTGACGAAGAGGACGAATTGGAGGAAGTGGTGGAAGTGGAGGAAGTGGAGGAAGGGGACGAACTTGACGAAGTGGACGAAATGGAGGAAGTGGAGGAAGTGAATGAAGTGGAGGAAGTGGAGGAAATGGACGATGTTGAGGAAGTGGTGGAAGTGAATGAAATGGAGGAAGTGGAGGAAGTGGACAAAATGGAGGAAGTGGACGAAGTTGACGAAGTAGAGGAAGTGACGAATTGGATGAAGTGGACGAAATGGACGAAGTGGACGAAATTGACGAAGTGGACGAAGTGGAGGAAGTGGAGAATGTGGACGAAGTGGAGGAAGTGGAAGAACTGGACGAACTTGACAAAGTGGACGAAATGGACGACATGGACGAAGTGGACGAAGTTGACGAAGTGGATAACTAGAGGAAGTGGAGGAAGTGGAGGAAGTGGAGGAAGTGGAGGAAGTGGAGGAAGTAGAGGAAGTGGACAAACTTGACGAAGTGGACGAAGTGGACGGAGTGGACGAAGTGGACGTAGTGGACGAAGTTGACGAAGTTGACGACGTGGAGGAAATGGAGGAAGTGGACGAAGTGGACCAAGAGGACGAAGTGGACGAAGTTGACAAAGTGGGGGAAGTGGATGAAGTGGAGGAAGTGGAGGAAGTGGAGGAAGTAGACGAAGTGGACGAAGTGGACGAAGTGGACCAAGTGGACCAAGTGGAGGAAATGGACAAAGTTGACGAAGTGGAAGAAGTTGAAGAAGTGGATGATGAAGTGGATGAAGTGAATGAAGTGGAGGAAGTGGACGAAATTGTGGAAGTGGAGGAAGTGGAGGAAGTGGAGGAAGTGGAGGAAGTGGAGGACGTGGATGAAGTGGAGGAAGTGGAGGAAGTGGAGGAAGTAGACGAAGTGGACAAAGTGGGTCAAGTCGACGAAGTGGAGGAAGTGGACAAAGTTGACGAAGTGGAAGAAGTGGAAGAAGTGGATGAAGTGGTAGAAGTGAATGAAGTGGAGGAAGTGCATGAAGTAGATGAAGTGAATGAAGTGAAGGAAGTGGAGGAAATCGACGATATTGAGGAAGTGGCGGAAGTGGACGAAATGGAGGAAGTGGAGGAAGTGGATGAAGTGGATGAAGTAGATGAAGTGAATGAAGTGAAGGAAGTGGAGCAAGTGGAGGAAGTGGACGAAGTGGAGGAAATGGAGGAAGTTGACGAAGTGGTGGAAGTGGAGGAAGTAGAGGAAGTGGAAGAAGTGGAGGAAGTGGAGGAACTAGACGAAGTGGAGGAAGATGACGAAGTGGAGGAAGTGGAGGAAGTGGAGAAAGTGGATGAACTTGACGGTGGAAGAAGTGCAGGAAGTGAATGAAGTGGAGGAAGTGGACGAAGGTGACGAAGTGGAGGAAGTGGACGAACTTGATGAAGTGGACGAAATTGACGAAGTGGACGAAGTAGAGGAAGTGGAGAATGTGGACGAAGTGGAGGAAGTGGAAGAACTGGACGAACTTGACAAAATGGACGAAATGGTCGAAATGGACGAAGTGGAGGAAGTGGAGGAAGTGGAGGAACTGGACGAAGTGGAGGAAGTTGACGAAGTGGACGAAGTTGACGAAGTTCACGAAGTGGATGAAGTTGACGAAGTTCACGAAGTGGACGAAGTGGAGGAATTGAATGAAGTGGACGAAGTGGAAGAAGTGGACGAAGTGGAGGAAGTTGACGAAGTGGAGGAAGTGGAGGAAGTGGAGGAAGTGGAGGAAGTAGACGAACTTGAGGAAGTGGACGAAATGGATGAAGTGGACGAAGTTGACGAAATGGAGGAAGTGGACGAAGTTGACGAAGTGGAAGAAGTGCAGGAAGTGAATGAAGTGGAGGAAGTGGACGATGTTGAGGAAGTGGAGGAAGTGCACGCAGTTGACGAAGTGGACGAAGTGGAAGAAGTTGACGAAGTGGACGAAGTGGAGGAAGTGGACAAAGTTGACGAAGTGGAAGAAGTGTAAAAGTGGATGAAGTGAATGAAGTGAATGAAGTGGAGGAAGTGGACGAAATGGAGGAAGTGGAGGAAGTGGACGAAGTGGAGGAAGTGGACGAAGTGGAGGAAGTGGAGGATGTGGAGGAAGTAGACGAACTTGTCGAAGTGGACGAAATGGACGAAGTGGGCGATTGTTGACGAAGTGGAAGAAGTGCAGGAAGTGAATGAAGTGGACGATGTTGAGAAAGTGGAGGAAGTGCACGAAGTTGACGAAGTGGAAGAAGTGGAAGAAGTTGAGGAAGAGGACGAAGTGGAGGAAGTGAAGGAAGTTGACGAAGTGGAGGAAGTGGAGGAAGTAGAGGATGTTGAAGAAGTGGACGAAGTGGAGGAAGTGGAGGAACTGGACGAAGTGGAGGAAGTTGACGAAGTGGACGAAGTTGACAAAGTGGACGAAGTTGACGAGAAGTTGACGAAGTTGACGAAGTTGACGACGTTGACGAAGTGGACGAAGTTGAGGAAGTGGATGAAGTGGACGAAGTGGAAGAAGTGGACGAAGTGGAGGAAGTTGACGAAGTTGACGAAGTGGACGAAGTGGAGGAAGTGGAGGTAGTGGAAGAACTTGACTAAATGGACGAAATGGAGGAAGTGGATGAAGTTGACGAAATGGAGGAAGTGGACGAAGTTGACGAAGTGGAAGAAGTGCAGGAAGTGAATGAAGTGGAGCAAGTGGACGATGTTGAGGAAGTGGCGGGAAGTGCACGAAGTTGACGAAGTTGACGAAGTGGAAGAAGTTGACGAAGTGGACGAATTGGACGAAGTGGACGAAGTGAACGAAGTGGACGAAGTGGACGAAGTGGACGAAGTGGACGAAAGGGACAAAGTGGAGGAAGTGGAGGAAGTGGACGAACTTGACGAAGTGGACGAAATGGGCGAAGTGGACGAATGGGAAGAAGTTGACGAAGAGGACGAATTGGAGGAAGTGGTGGAAGTGGAGGAAGTGGAGGAAGGGGACGAACTTGACGAAGTGGACGAAATGGAGGAAGTGGAGGAAGTGGAGGAAGTGGAGGAAGTGAATGAAGTGGAGGAAGTGGAGGAAATGGACGATGTTGAGGAAGTGGTGGAAGTGAATGAAATGGAGGAAGTGGAGGAAGTGGACAAAATGGAGGAAGTGGACGAAGTTGACGAAGTAGAGGAAGTGGACGAATTGATGAAGTGGACGAAATGGACGAAGTGACGAAATTGACGAAGTGGACGAAGTGGAGGAAGTGGAGAATGTGGACGAAGTGGAGGAAGTGGAAGAACTGGACGAACTTGACAAAGTGGACGAAATGGACGACATGGACGAAGTGGACGAAGTTGACGAAGTGGATAAACTAGAGGAAGTGGAGGAAGTGGAGGAAGTGGAGGAAGTGGAGGAAGTGGAGGAAGTGGAGGAAGTCGAGGAAGTGGAGAAACTTGACGAAGTGGACGAAGTGGACGGAGTGGAGGAAGTGGACGTAGTGGACGAAGTTGACGAAGTTGACGACGTGGAGGAAATGGAGGAAGTGGACGAAGTGGACCAAGAGGACGAAGTGGACGAAGTTGACAAAGTGGAGGAAGTGGATGAAGTGGAGGAAGTGGAGGAAGTAGACGAAGTGGACGAAGTGGACCAAGTGGACCAAGTGGAGGAAATGGACAAAGTTGACGAAGTGGAAGAAGTTGAAGAAGTGGATGAAGTGGATGAAGTGAATGAAGTGAATGAAGTGGAGGAAGTGGACGATATTGTGGAAGTGGAGGAAGTGGAGGAAGTGGAGGAAGTGGAGGACGTGGATGAAGTGGAGGAAGTGGAGGAAGTGGAGGAAGTAGACGAAGTGGACAAAGTGGGTCAAGTCGACGAAGTGGAGGAAGTGGACAAAGTTGACGAAGTGGAAGAAGTGGAAGAAGTGGATGAAGTGGTAGAAGTGAATGAAGTGGAGGAAGTGCATGAAGTAGATGAAGTGAATGAAGTGAAGGAAGTGGAGGAAGTGGATGAAGTGGATGAAGTAGATGAAGTGAATGAAGTGAAGGAAGTGGAGCAAGTGGAGGAAGTGGACGAAAGTGGAGGAAATGGAGGAAGTTGACGAAGTGGTGGAAGTGGAGGAAGTAGAGGAAGTGGAAGAAGTGGAGGAAGTGGAGGAACTAGACGAAGTGGAGGAAGATGACGAAGTGGAGGAAGTGGAGGAAGTGGAGAAAGTGGATGAACTTGACGGTGGAAGAAGTGCAGGAAGTGAATGAAGTGGAGGAAGTGGACGAAGGTGACGAAGTGGAGGAAGTGGACGAACTTGATGAAGTGGACGAAATTGACGAAGTGGACGAAGTAGAGGAAGTGGAGAATGTGGACGAAGTGGAGGAAGTGGAAGAACTGGACGAACTTGACAAAATGGACGAAATGGTCGAAATGGACGAAGTGGAGGAAGTGGAGGAAGTGGAGGAACTGGACGAAGTGGAGGAAGTTGACGAAGTGGACGAAGTTGACGAAGTTCACGAAGTGGATGAAGTTGACGAAGTTCACGAAGTGGACGAAGTGGAGGAATTGAATGAAGTGGACGAAGTGGAAGAAGTGGACGAAGTGGAGGAAGTTGACGAAGTGGAGGAAGTGGAGGAAGTGGAGGAAGTAGACGAACTTGAGGAAGTGGACGAAATGGATGAAGTGGACGAAGTTGACGAAATGGAGGAAGTGGACGAAGTTGACGAAGTGGAAGAAGTGCAGGAAGTGAATGAAGTGGAGGAAGTGGACGATGTTGAGGAAGTGGAGGAAGTGCACGCAGTTGACGAAGTGGACGAAGTGGAAGAAGTTGACGAAGTGGACGAAGTGGAGGAAGTGGACAAAGTTGACGAAGTGGAAGAAGTGTAAAAGTGGATGAAGTGAATGAAGTGGAGGAAGTGGACGAAATGGAGGAAGTGGAGGAAGTGGACGAAGTGGAGGAAGTGGACGAAGTGGAGGAAGTGGAGGATGTGGAGGAAGTAGACGAACTTGACAAAGTGGACGAAATGGACGAAGTGGGCGATGTTGACGAAGTGGAAGAAGTGCAGGAAGTGAATGAAGTGGAGGAAGTGGACGATGTTGAGAAAGTGGAGGAAGTGCACGAAGTTGACGAAGTGGAAGAAGTGAAGAAGTTGAGGAAGAGGACGAAGTGGAGGAAGTGAAGGAAGTTGACGAAGTGGAGGAAGTGGAGAAGTAGAGGATGTTGAAGAAGTGGAGGAAGTGGAGGAACTGGACGAAGTGGAGGAAGTTGACGAAGTGGACGAAGTTGACAAAGTGGACGAAGTTGACGAAGTGGACGAAGTTGACGAAGTTGACGAAGTGGACGACGTTGACGAAGTGGACGAAGTTGAGGAAGTGGATGAAGTGGACGAAGTGGACGAAGTGGAAGAAGTGGACGAAGTGGAGGAAGTTGACGAAGTTGACGAAGTAGACGAAGTGGACGAAGTGGAGGAAGTGGAGGTAGTGGAAGAACTTGACTAAATGGACGAAATGGAGGAAGTGGATGAAGTTGACGAAATGGAGGAAGTGGACGAAGTTGACGAAGTGGAAGAAGTGCAGGAAGTGAATGAAGTGGAGCAAGTGGACGATGTTGAGGAAGTGGCGGAAGTGCACGAAGTTGACGAAGTTGACGAAGTGGAAGAAGTTGACGAAGTGGACGAATTGGACGAAGTGGACGAAGTAAACGAAGTGGACGAAGTGGACGAAGTGGACGAAGGGGACAAAGTGGAGGAAGTGGAGGAAGTGGACGAACTTGACGAAGTGGACGAAATGGACGAAGTGGACGAATGGGAAGAAGTTGACGAAGAGGACGAATTGGAGGAAGTGGTGGAAGTGGAGGAAGTGGAGGAAGGGGGACGAACTTGACGAAGTGGACGAAATGGAGGAAGTGGAGGAAGTGGAGGAAGTGAATGAAGTGGAGGAAGTGGAGGAAATGGACGATGTTGAGGAAGTGGTGGAAGTGAATGAAATGGAGGAAGTGGAGGAAGTGGACAAAATGGAGGAAGTGGACGAAGTTGACGAAGTAGAGGAAGTGGACGAATTGGATGAAGTGGACGAAATGGACGAAGTGGACGAAATTGACGAAGTGGACGAAGTGGAGGAAGTGGAGAATGTGGACGAAGTGGAGGAAGTGGAAGAACTGGACGAACTTGACAAAGTTGACGAAATGGACGACATGGACGAAGTGGACGAAGTTGACGAAGTGGATAAACTAGAGGAAGTGGAGGAAGTGGAGGAAGTGGAGGAAGTGGAGGAAGTGGAGGAAGTAGAGGAAGTGGACAAACTTGACGAAGTGGACGAAGTGGACGGAGTGGACGAAGTGGACGTAGTGGACGAAGTTGACGAAGTTGACGACGTGGAGGAAATGGAGGAAGTGGACGAAGTGGACCAAGAGGACGAAGTGGACGAAGTTGACAAAGTGGAGGAAGTGGATGAAGTGGAGGAAGTGGAGGAAGTAGACGAAGTGGACGAAGTGGACCAAGTGGACCAAGTGGAGGAAATGGACAAAGTTGACGAAGTGGAAGAAGTTGAAGAAGTGGATGAAGTGGATGAAGTGAATGAAGTGAATGAAGTGGAGGAAGTGGACGATATTGTGGAAGTGGAGGAAGTGGAGGAAGTGGAGGACGTGGATGAAGTGGAGGAAGTGGAGGAAGTGGAGGAAGTAGACGAAGTGGACTAAGTGGGCCAAGTCGACGAAGTGGAGGAAGTGGACAAAGTTGACGAAGTGGAAGAAGTGGAAGAAGTGGATGAAGTGGTAGAAGTGAATGAAGTGGAGGAAGTGGATGAAGTAGTTGAAGTGAATGAAGTGAAGGAAGTGGAGGAAATCGACGATGTTGAGGAAGTGGCGGAAGTGGACGAAATGGAGGAAGTGGAGGAAGTGGATGAAGTGGATGAAGTAGATGAAGTGAATGAAGTGAAGGAAGTGGAGGAAATCGACGATGTTGTGGAAGTGGCGGAAGTGGACGAAATGGAGGAAGTGGAGGAAGTGGAGCAAGTGGAGGAAGTGGACGAAGTGGAGGAAATGGAGGAAGTTGACGAAGTGGAGGAAGTGGAGGAAGTAGAGGAAGTGGAAGAAGTGGAGGAAGTGGAGGAACTAGACGAAGTGGAGGAAGATGACGAAGTGGAGGAAGTGGAGGAAGTGGAGAAAGTGGATGAACTTGATGAAGTGGACGAAGTGGAAGAAGTGCAGGAAGTGAATGAAGTGGAGGAAGTGGACGAAGGTGACGAAGTGGAGGAAGTGGACGAACTTGATGAAGTGGACGAAATTGACGAAGTGGACGAAGTAGAGGAAGTGGAGAATGTGGACGAAGTGGAGGAAGTGGAAGAACTGGACGAACTTGACAAAATGGACGAAATGGTCGAAATGGACGAAGTGGAGGAAGTGGAGGAACTGGACGAAGTGGAGGAAGTTGACGAAGTGGACGAAGTTGACGAAGTTCACGAAGTGGATGAAGTTGACGAAGTTCACGAAGTGGACGAAGTGGAGGAATTGAATGAAGTGGACGAAGTGGAAGAAGTGGAGGAAGTTGACGAAGTGGACGAAGTGGAGGAAGTGGAGGAAGTGGAGGAAGTAGACGAACTTTAGGAAGTGGACGAAATGGATGAAGTGGACGAAGTTGACGAAATGGAGGAAGTGGACGAAGTTGACGAAGTGGAAGAAGTGCAAGAAGTGAATGAAGTGGAGGAAGTGGACGATGTTGAGGAAGTGGAGGAAGTGCACGCAGTTGACGAAGTGGACGAAGTGGAAGAAGTTGACGAAGTGGACGAAGTGGACGAATTGGACGAAGTGATGAAGTGGACGAAGTGGAGAAAGTGGAGGAAGTGGACAAAGTGGAGGAAGTGGACAAAGTGGAGGAAATGGAGGAAGTGGAGGAAGTGGAGGAAGGGGACGAAGTTGACGAAGAGGACGAAGTTGACGAAGTGGAGGAAGTGGACAAAGTTGACGAAGTGGAGGAAGTGGACGAAGTTGACAAAGTGGAGGAAGTGAAGGAAGTGGAGGAAGTGGAAGAAATGGACGATGTAGAGGAAGTGGAGGAAGTGGACGAAATGGCGGAACTGGAGGAAGTGGACGAAATGGAGGAAGTGGACGAAGTTCACGAAGTGGAGGAAGTGGACGAAGTGGATGAAAGGGACGAAGTGGACTAAATTGACGAAGTGGATGAAGTGGAGGAAGTCGAGAATGTGGACGAAGTGGAGGAAGTGGAAGAACTGGACGAACTTGACAAGGTGGGCGAAATGGACCAAGTGGACGAAGTGGAGGAAGTGGACGAAGTGCAGGAAGTGGACAAAGTTGACGAAGTGGAAGAAGTGTAAAAGTGGATGAAGTGAATGAAGTGGAGGAAGTGGACGAAATGGAGGAAGTGGAGGAAGTGGACGAAGTGGAGGAAGTGGATGAAGTGGAGGAAGTGGAGGATGTGGAGGAAGTAGACGAACTTGATGAAGTGAACGAAATGGACGAAGTGGACGGTGTTGACGAAGTGGAAGAAGTGCAGGAAGTGAATGAAGTGGAGGAAGTGGACGATGTTGAGAAAGTGGAGGAAGTGCACGAAGTTCACGAAGTGGAAGAAGTGGAAGAAGTTGAGGAAGAGGAAAGAAGTGGAGGAAGTGAAGGAAGTTGACGAAGTGGAGGAAGTGGAGGAAGAAGAGGAAGTTGAAGAAGTGGACGAAGTGGAGGAAGTGGAGGAACTGGACGAAGTGGAGGAAGTTGACGAAGTGGACGAAGTTGACAAAGTGGACGAAGTGGACGAAGTGGACGAAGTTGACGAAGTTGACAAAGTGGACGACGTTGACGAAGTGGACGAAGTTGAGGAAGTGGATGAAGTGGACGAAGTGGACGAAGTGGAAGAAGTGGACGAAGTGGAGGAAGTTGACGAAGTTGACGAAGTGGACGAAGTGGACGAAGTGGACGAAGTGGACGAAGTGGACGAAGTGGACGAAGTGGACGAAGTGGAGGAAGTGGAGGAAGTGGAGGTAGTGGACGAACTTGACTAAATGGACGAAATGGAGGAAGTGGATGAAGTTGACGAAATGGAGGAAGTGGACAAAGTTGACGAAGTGGAAGAAGTGCAAGAAGTGAATGAAGTGGAGCAAGTGGACGATGTTGAGGAAGTGGCGGAAGTGCACGGAGTTGACGAAGTGGAAGAAGTTGACGAAGTGGACGAATTGGACGAAGTGGACGAAGTGGACGAAGTGGACGAAGAGGACGAAGTGGACGAAGTGGACGAAGTGGACGAAGTGGACGAAGTGGACGAAGGGGACAAAGTGGAGGAAGTGGAGGAAGTGGACGAACTTGACGAAGTGGACGAAATGGACGAAGTGGAAGAAGTTGACGAAGAGGACGAATTGGAGGAAGTGGTGGAAGTGGAGGAAGTGGAGGAAGGGGACGAACTTGACGAAGTGGACGAAATGGAGGAAATGGAGGAAGTGGAGGAAGTGGAGGAAGTGAATGAAGTGGAGGAAGTGGAGGAAATGGACGATGTTGAGGAAGTGGTGGAAGTGAATGAAATGGAGGAAGTGGAGGAAGTGGACAAAATGGGGGAAGTGGACGAAGTTGACGAAGTAGAGGAAGTGGACGAATTGGATGAAGTGGACGAAATGGACGAAGTGGACGAAATTGACGAAGTGGACGAAGTGGAGGAAGTGGTGAATGTGGATGAAGTGGACGAAGTGGAAGAACTGGACGAACTTGACAAAGTGGACGAAATGGACGACATGGACGAAGTGGACGAAGTTGACGAAGTGGACAAACTAGAGGAAGTGGAGGAAGTGGATGAAGTGGAGGAAGTGGATGAAGTGGAGGAAGTGGAGGAAGTAGAGGAAGTGGACGAACTTGACGAAGTGGACGAAGTGGACGGAGTGGACGGAGTGGACGAAGTGGACGAAGTGGACGTAGTGGACGAAGTTGACGAAGTTGACGACGTGGAGGAAATGGAGGAAGTGGACGAAGTGGAAGAAGTGGACCAAGAGGACGAAGTGGACGAAGTTGACAAAGTGGAGGAACTGGATGAAGTGGAGGAAGTGCAGGAAGTAGGCGAAGTGGACCAAGTGGACGAAGTGGACCAAGTGGAGGAAGTGGACAAAGTTGACGAAGTGGAAGAAGTGGAAGAAGTGGATGAAGTGGATGAAGTGAATGAAGTGGAGGAAGTGGGCGAAATGGTGGAAGTGGAGGAAGTGGAGGAAGTGGAGGACGTGGATGATGTGGAGGAAGTGGAGGAAGTGGAGGAAGTAGACGAAGTGGGCCAAGTCGACGAAGTGGAGGAAGTGGAGGAAGTGGACAAAGTTGACGAAGTGGAAGAAGTGGAAGAAGTGGATGAAGTGGATGAAGTGAATGAAGTGGAGGAAGTGGAGGAAGTGGATGAAGTGGATGAAGTAGATGAAGTGAAGGAAGTTGAAGAAATCGACGATGTTGAGGAAGTGGCGGAAGTGGACGAAATGGAGGAAGTGGAGGAAGTGGATGAAGTGGATGAAGTAGATGAAGTGAATGAAGTGAAGGAAGTGGAGGAAATCGACGATGTTGAGGAAGTGGCAGAAGTGGACGAAATGGAGGAAGTGGAGCAAGTGGAGCAAGTAGAGGAAGTGGACGAAGTGGAGGAAATGGAGGAAGTTGACGAAGTGGAGGAAGTGGAGGAAGTAGAGGAAGTGGAAGAAGTGGAGGAAGTGGAGGAACTAGACGAAGTGGAGGAAGTTGACGAAGTGGAGGCAGTGGAGGAAGTGGAGAAAGTGGATGAACTTGACGAAGGGGAAGAAGTGCAGGAAGTGAATGAAGTGGAGGAAGTGGAGGAAGTGGACGAAGGTGACGAAGTGGAGGAAGTGGACGAACTTGATGAAGTGGACGAAATTGACGAAGTGGACGAAGTAGAGGAAGTGGAGAATGTGGACGAAGTGGAGGAAGTGGAAGAACTGGACGAACTTGACAAAATGGACGAAATGGTCGAAATGGACGAAGTGGAGGAAGTGGAGGAAGTGGAGGAACTGGACGAAGTAGAGGAAGTTGACGAAGTGGACGAAGTTGATGAAGTTCACGAAGTGGACGAAGTTGACGAAGTTCACGAAGTGGACGAAGTGGAGGAATTGAATGAAGTGGACGAAGTGGACGAAGTGGACGAAGTGGAGGAAGTTGACGAAGTGGACGAAGTGGAGGAACTGGAGGAAGTGGAGGAAGTGGACGAACTTGAGGAAGTGGACGAAATGGATGAAGTGGACAAAGTTGACGAAATGGAGGAAGTGGACGAAGTTGACGAAGTGGAAGAAGTGCAGGAAGTGAATGAAGTGGAGGAAGTGGACGATGTTGAGGAAGTGGAGGAAGTGCACGCAGTTGACGAAGTGGACGAAGTGGAAGAAGTTGACGAAGTGGACGAAGTGGACGAATTGGACGAAGTGACGAAGTGGACGAAGTGGAGAAAGTGGACAAAGTGGAGGAAGTGGACAAAGTGGAGGAAGTGGACAAAGTGGAGGAAATGGAGGAAGTGGAGCAAGTGGAGGAAGGGGACGAACTTGACGAAGAGGACGAAGTTGACGAAGTGGAGGAAGTGGACGAACTTGATGAAGTGGACGAAATTGACGAAGTGGACGAAGTAGAGGAAGTGGAGAATGTGGACGAAGTGGAGGAAGTGGAAGAACTGGACGAACTTGACAAAATGGACGAAATGGTCGAAATGGACGAAGTGGAGGAAGTGGAGGAAGTGGAGGAACTGGACGAAGTGGAGGAAGTTGACGAAGTGGACGAAGTTGATGAAGTTCACGAAGTGGACGAAGTTGACGAAGTTCACGAAGTGGACGAAGTGGAGGAATTGAATGAAGTGGACGAAGTGGACGAAGTGGAGGAAGTTGACGAAGTGGACGAAGTGGAGGAACTGGAGGAAGTGGAGGAAGTGGACGAACTTGAGGAAGTGGACGAAATGGATAAAGTGGACGAAGTTGACGAAATGGAGGAAGTGGACGAAGTTGACGAAGTGGAAGAAGTGCAGGAAGTGAATGAAGTGGAGGAAGTGGACGATGTTGATGAAGTGGAGGAAGTGCACGCAGTTGACGAAGTGGACGAAGTGGAAGAAGTTGACGAAGTGGACGAAGTGGACGAATTGGACGAAGTGACGAAGTGGACGAAGTGGAGAAAGTGGAGGAAGTGGAGGAAGTGGACAAAGTGGAGGAAGTGGACAAAGTGGAGGAAATGGAGGAAGTGGAGCAAGTGGAGGAAGGGGACGAACTTGACGAAGAGGACGAAGTTGACGAAGTGGAGGAAGTGGACAAAGTTGACGAAGTGGAGGAAGTGGACGAAGTTGACAAAGTGGAGGAAGTGAAGGAAGTGGAGGAAGTGGAAGAAATGGACGATGTAGAGGAAGTGGAGGAAGTGGACGAAATGGCGGAACTGGAGGAAGTGGACGAAATGGAGGAAGTGGACGAAGTTGACGAAGTGGAGGAAGTGGACGAACTTGATGAAGTGGACGAAAGGGACGAAGTGGACGAAATTGACGAAGTGGACGAAGTGGAGGAAGTGGAGAATGTGGAGGAAGTGGAGGAAGTGGAAGAACTGGACGAACTTGACAAGCTGGGCGAAATGGACGAAATGGACGAAGTTGACGAAGTGGAGGAAGTGGACGAAGTGGAGGAAGTGGACGAAGTGGAGGAAGTGGACGAAGTGGAGGAAGTGAACGAAGTGGTTGAACTTGACGAAATGGACGAAGTGGACGTGGAGGAAGTGGATGAAGTGGACGAAATGGAGGAAGTGGAGGAAGTGGAAGAACTGGACGAACTTGACAAGGTGGGCGAAATAGACGAAATGGACGAAGTTGACGAAGTGGAGGAAGTGGACGAAGTGGAGGAAGTGGACGAAGTGGACGAAGTGGAGGAAGTAGCGGAAGTAGAGGAAGTGAACGAAGTGGATGAACTTGACGAAGTGGACGAAGTGGACGTGGAGGAAGTGGATGAAGTGGACGAAATGGAGGAAGTGGAGGAAGTGGAAGAAGGGGAGGACTTGGACGAAGTGGACGAAGTGAAGGAAGTGGAGGAAGTTGATGAAGTGGAGGAAGTGGAGGAAGTAGAGGAAGTGGAAGAAGTGGACGAGGTGGAGGAAGTGGAGGAACTGGACAAAGTGGAGGAAGTTGACGAAGTTGACGAAGTTGACAAAGTTGATGAAGTTGAGGAAGTGGACGAAGTTGACGAAGTGGAGGAAGTTGATGAAGTGGACGAAGTGGAAGAAGTGGAGGAAGTGGAGGAAGTGGACAAAGTGAATGAAGTGGAGGAAGTGGAGAAATGGATGATGTTGAGGAAATGGACAAAATGGAGGAACTGGAGGAAATGGACGAAGTGGAGGAAGTGGACAAACTTCATGAAGTGGATGAAATGGACGAAGTGGAGGAAGTGGACGAACTTCATGAAGTGGACGAACTTCATGAAGTGGACGAAATGGACGAAGTGGACGAAATTGTCGAAGTGGACGAAGTGGAGGAAGTGGATGTGGACGAAGTGGAAGAACTGGACGAAGTGGAGGAAGTGGACGAAGTTGACGAAGTGGACGAAGTGGTGGATGTGGGGGAAGTGGACGAAGTGGAGGAAGTGGAAGAAGTGGAGGAAGTGGAGGAAGTTGAAGAAGTGGACGAAGTGGACAAAGTGAAGGAGGTGGAGGAAGTGGAGGAAGTGGAGGAAGTGGACGAACTTGACGAAGTGGACGAAGTTGACGAAGTGGAGGAAGTGGACGAAGTTGACGAAGTGGAGGAAGTGGAGGAAGTGGAGGAAGTGGACAAACTCGACGAAGTGGAGGAAGTGAATGAAGTGGAGGAAATGGACGATGTTGAGGAAGTGGAGGAAAGGGACGAAATGGAGGAAGTGGAGGAAGTGGATGAAGTTGACAAAGTGGACGAACTGGACGAAGTGAACGAAGTGCAGGAAGTGGAAGAACTGGACGAAGTGAACGAAGTGGACGAAATTGACGAAGTTGACGAAGTGGGAAAAGTACAGGAAGTGAATGAGGCTGAGGAAGTGGAGGAAGTGGATGATGTTGAGGAAGTGGAGGAAGTGGACGAATTTGACGAAGTAGACGAAGTGGAAGAAGTTGACAAAGTGGAGGAAGTGGACGAAGGTGACGAACTTGACGAATTGGACAATGTGGACGAAGCGGAGAAGTTGACGAAGGGGACAAAGTGGAAGAAGTGGATGAAGTGAGCGAAGTTGAGGAAGTAGAGGAAATGGACAATGTTGAGGAAGTGGACGCAATGGAGGAAGTGGAGGAAGTGGACAAACTTGACAAAGTGGAGG
>NW_028274447.1:0-49013 GCF_029865625.1 Vigna umbellata | reverse complement strand
CTCAAATGCGGAATTTATTCCTCTAAATCCATATCTCTGAGATTAAGATCATTCAGGAATCATGTATAAACATTTCAGTTTAATCTAACAGTAAATCAAGTGAAGATTAAAATTTTACTAAAGTAACTTTGAGACAGAAATAAAGTGGTGATCAACTTACTTAAGATTGCGAAATTCATTTCTTTAATTACAAACCTTAAATTAAAATTTTAAACGGTAAAAGTGTATTAATATTTCTCAGGAATCATATATCAAAATTTAAGTTTAATCTAACCGTAAACGAAGTAGAGATTAAGGTTTTACTATGATAACTCAAAAATGGAAAACACAAAAAACATAGTCAAAAACAACTAAAACCTATACAGGTAAACATGTAGCTAATTGTACAAAAAATCCATCATGTTCACATCAAAATCATAAACTTAAAATATACATCTATCATGTACAAAGAGAGTTAGCTCTCCCTATCTCTTCTCCATAAATTTTCTCTCAGTCGAAAATTGCGCTCAATAACCTTTTGACAACTCTCCTCTTCTTATAATGAAATTAACAACTAAAATTTTCTTTAACTTTGGTTTATTCCTGCCATTTCTAAAGAACAATCATTTCCTATTTATAAACTGAAAAAGGTCTATCTTTTATTATTATTATTATTTTAATTCGTAATCATTATTATGTTTTCAATCCACCAAAATGACTTGGATGATTGGCATCCTAATTGCATCAAAAGTTAGTTTATTCTTTGTTTTGATTCTTTTTTAATTACCTTGTTAACTTACCTCATAACTTATTAATCATATTTTCTACTCATAAAATTATTACTAATAATAACACTAAAAAAATTATTATCATTTATTAGGATAAATATTTTCATAGGCTTTACACTTTGGACTAATAAATATTAAAGAGAAAAAACAATATAAAGAGAAGTGTTAATGTGATTAATAATACAATTATATATCTTATTTGCATTACTCATATATTAACTACTTATTTTTTAAGAGAAATTGTATTTATTTTCTGGTGCTATATTTTTCTTGATTTGGGATATACTAAAATACTCTTTAGTATCTTACTTAAATCTTTGCTAGTCACACGTATTAAAAATATGTATTTTCTTTATGTATTTTTACTAAAATATATAATCTCCTTTATTTTGTTCCCAGAAATTTATATTTTTATATTTTTTGTAAACTGATTTTTTTAATTTTATGAAAATGAGAATCACACCATCTCTAATTATAAAAGACATTCCCTTCCCTTGTTTTTAAACAAATATAGTATTCATTACCGTAAATTTTTTTATGAAAACTCCATTTTTTTATATTTTTAATGAAGAGTCACTCATCTCTATTATTTTAATTTAAAATATAATATTAACTAAAATTTGAGAAAAAATTGCAAAAATTTAAAAATTAAAGTTTTAATATGCAAAGTAACTTTTTAAAAAAATAAAAATCGTATAGTTCACTTATAGAAAAATCGCATCCGTCCAACATTCATATTTTTTATTGTTTTAATATAAATATTAATAGTTCTTATGTTATTAATAAAATAGTGTTGGTTCTCTTCATTTATTTATATTTATAATTTTTATAATATAATTAAAATTATATTTAAATAAAATCATAAATTAATATGTGTAATACCACTAATATTTGATCGAAGCTAAAGTTTTAAGGTTTGATGTTACAAGTTAGGTTCAAAAATGTGTTAATCTGTAATGTAGTTTATATATTGCAACTAGGGTCCGGAATCTGTAGTCCTTCAGTTTGCGAAAAAAACTAGATTTTTTAGTTGGAAAATGATACTTGAACAACCATTTTTGACAACATTTAGACACGCGTACACGTGTCAAAATCTGAGTGGTCCATTTTCATTTAATTTTTCCAACTGGACCACTCAGATTTTGACACGTGTGCGCGTGTCTAAATGTTGTAAAAAATGGTTGTTCAAGTGTCATTTTCCTTTTTAGTTATTGTATGTTTTTCCTACGTCTTGGTCTTTTATTTTCTTTTTATTTTTTTAACTTTTCCTGGTCAACAAGTACTATTATCAATTAGTTAGAAACAAATGAAATGTTTTTTTTTCATCTTCCAAATATTTTTTATTCTTTTTTATTTCAGATTTTTTTTTAATTCGTATCAATCTCAAGATTCTAAAAACTTCTCATTTATTTAAATAATATTATAATAAAACGTTCCTAGCTTCTAACTCCTTTATCATTATCAAATCTATTAACATTTATCCTATCAGCCAATGAGATTTTTTCTATATCTATATTTATATTACGCCTATTAGTCTAATAGGCATTTTTCATATCCTTAGACTGATATTGGTACTATTGAATTAAACAACTTTTTTCTATTTTCATATAGGTATTATACCTATTGATCTAATCAACATTTTTCCTAGTATTAGACCTATCGTACCAATCGACGTTGAATTTACAATCACAATTTTAATTTTCATTAGTTTCTAAAGTTGGGGTGGAATTTTGGTATAAGAGAAACTAAGTTGAATTCATTAATACAAAAAACACTTTTTATAACAACATATTACACTGATTCTAATTCATTAGGTATAAAAAATGATTCAGTGATAATTTTGTAAATCATGCGAGAATTTTTATATCATTAAACCTAGAATTAATATAAAATTGATGTGGTGACATTTTTGTAATAAATTATAAAGACTTTTTATATATGTTCGAGTTATAACCAATATAGGAAGCAATGTAGTGATACTTTTGTAATATAAGAAAAAACTTTCTATACCTATTCTAATTATAACCCATATAAAAAGCAATTTTTTTATTTATAAACCATGTTTAAGGTTTCATTTTCTAAGGTGTTTCTTAACCAACATAGTGGTTGCGGTGACTGCGTTCACATGGTCGTTCCTCTTCCTCTGTAAGATAACAGAGAAAAAGGAGAAAGAGAACCAGAGAACAAAGAAGAAAAGAATTGTATTGAAGAAAAATTGAATTGAATGAAAAAAAAACAACAAGGTAAAGGTATATATACAGGAAGTAAAAAGGCTTCCTAGACCGAACGTCCTAAAAGGGAACGATCGATACAAAGAAGGCAAACGGAAACAACAAAGGAAAAGGAACGAACGACAGAGCAAAGGACAAGCGTTCAGGACGAGCGTTCCTGTCGAGCAGCGAGAGCGACAGTCACGATGTCGAGCGACCCTGTCGAGCGGAACGAACGACAGGCACGATGTCACGAGGACGAGCGTTCCTGTCGACCAGTGAGAGCGACAATCACGATGTCGAGCGACCCTGTCGAGCAGAACGAACGACAGGCACGATGACGATCGTACCTGTCGAGCGATAAGACGAGCGACAATAACCAGATAAGGACGAACGGCGAGCGGCAACAATCAGATGATGACGAACGACCATAATAACTCTATCATCCCCCCTCAAGATGAACATGAATGTTATGCATGTTTAGCTTGGAAGTGACCATATTGAAAGGAGAAGGATAAAGAGATTTAGTGAAAACATCTGCAACTTGACTGGTAGAGGAAACATGCAGAAGTTTGATGAGACCATCTTGAAGCTTTTGTCGAGTGACATGACAGTCTATATCAATATGCTTTGTTCGTTCATGAAAGGTGGGATTCTTGGCAATGTGAATGGCAGAGTTGTTGTCACAGTAAACAGAATAAGGTGTCGGGCACGATATATGCAAATCTTGTAAAAGATATTGCAGCCATTGTAATTCACAGGTTAATGAAGCCAAAGACCTGTATTCAGCTTCAGAAGAAGATTTGGAAACGGTTGTTTGTTTCTTTGATTTCCAGGAGATAAGAGCAGTGCCAAGAAAAACGCAAAAACCAGAGATAGATCTTCTAGTGGTAGCACAGGTAGCCCAATCAGAGTCAGAATATGCGTGAATGCGGAAGGAATTATTAGCAGCATATAAAAGACCAGAACCGGGAGCATTCTTTAAATATCTAATAATTCTCATGGCTTGTTGCATGTGAGGTTGGCGAGGAGTGGAGATAAACTGACTGAGTTGTTGAACAGCAAAGGTAATGTCGGGCCGTGTATGAGTGAGATAAAGAAGACGACCAATGAGACGGCGATAAGAAAAAGGATCAGTAAGAAGAGTGCCTTCATCAGCATGAAGTTTGATGGAAGGATCAGCAGGAGTAGAAGCAGGTTTACAACCTAACATACCAGCTTCAGAGATTAATTCAAGACAATATTTTCTTTGATTAATACATATCCCAGCTTGAGATCTAGCAATTTCAAAACCCAGAAAAAATTTGAGATCTCCAAGATTTTTGATGTGAAACTTGTTGTTTAGATGATCTTTGACATTGGTGATTTCAAAAGGTTATTTCCAGAAAGAAGTATATCATCAACGTATACCAGAAGAACAGTGATAGCAGTAGGAGAATGTTTGATAAAAAGAGAGTGGTCAGCAGTGCTTTGTTTAAAACCAAGAGAAACCAACTCATATGTGAGTTTATGATTCCAGTTCCTGCTTGCTTGTTTTAAACCATAAAGAGACTTGTTAAGTTTGCAGACAAGATTGGGAGCAGAAGAACGAAGACCAGGAGGAGGCCTCATGTATATCTCTTCAGATAAATCACCATGAAGAAAAGCGTTGTCGACATCCAATTGATGGAGAAACCATTTATTGATGGCAGCAAGAGCAAGAACGAGCCGAACAGTAGTGATTTTAACAACAGGTGAAAAAGTTTCATAGTAATCCAATCCTTCAGTTTGAGTGAAGCCTCTTGCCACTAAACGAGCTTTATATCTATCAATAGAGCCATCCGGTTTGTGTTTAATACGATATACCCAACGACAACTGATAGGTTTCTTTCCAATAGGAAGATTAACCAAAGTCCATGTCTGATTTCTTTCAAGGGCAGCAAGTTCAGAATTCATAGCCTGTTGCCAACATTCAAACTTGCTAGCTTCTTTAAAAGAAGAAGGTTCAACTTGAGCAGAAATATTATGACAAAAAGAAGTGTGGTTAGAGGAACATTTATTATAAGAAAGAAACAAATGCATGGGATATGGGGTAGTATGAATTGGTTGAATAGCAGAAGTGATACCACAGTAATAGTCATCTAGATATGTAGGTCGAGTTTTATTTCTAAGAGAGATTCGTTGTTCAACAGTAGGAGTAATGATATTATCAGTGGGGTGAGGAATGTTACAAGGAGAATGATTTGGAGCAGTGGAAAAAGGTAGAACAGTAGGAAAATCAAAGAGAATAACATCAGAATTATCATCATTTGTAGGAGAAGAAGGGGAAGTATAACAATTTTTATAGGGAAAAATATGTTCATGAAAAATCACATTTCGAGAAACGATAATTGAGTGTGAATACAGATCATACAGTACAAACCCTTTGGTTCCAGATTTATACCCAAGAAAAATACATTTATTGCTCCTGGAATCAAGTTTTGTACGTCCTGCAGTGGCAGAGCTGGAGTAAGATAAACAGCCAAAAACTTTTAGATTTGAAAAATCAGGTTTGATGGAATAAACTAATTCATAAGGAGATTGATTATGAAGAAAAGGTGTTGGAAGTCTATTAATGATGTGAATGGCAAGTTTGACAGCATAGGACCAGAAAATATTAGGAACTTTAGATTGAAAAAGTAAAGAACGACAAACATTAAGAATATGTTGATGCTTCCTTTCAACAATGCCATTTTGTTGAGGAGTAGCAACACAAGAGGTTTCATGAAAAATACCTTTAGTAGAGTAAAAGTCATTAAGAAAAAATTCTTTGCCATTGTCAGACCTTAGAATTTTAAGTTTACATGAAAACTGATTTTCAGTTAAGAGAATAAAGTTTGGAAGTAAGTTTTTAACATCAGATTTTTGTTTTAAAAGAAGGATCCATGTAAAACGGCTATAGTCATCAACTATAGTTAAAAAATATTTGTATCCATCAATAGAAGAAATAGAGAGGGGACCCCAAATATCAACATGAATTAGGTGAAAGAAACAAGAAGATTTAGTTTTGCTAACAGAAAATTGAAGACGTTTTTGTTTAGCAAAAGCACAGGCGTCACAAGCATCAAAAGATTGAAAGGAAATATCAGTATATTGAGATGCTAAATTTGAAGAACTTTATTTGAAGGATGTCCAAGTTTCATATGCCACAAATTACAGGAATTATTAGAACTGTTATGAAAGGCAGAATGAGAAATATTCAATTCAGAAGTAGTTGTGACATTATTACTAAGAAGATAAAAAAGGCCCTTGTATTTCTTAGCTACTCCAATCGTCTGGTAAGTATCCATCTGCACAATGAGACAGCTATCTTGATGAAAAACAATGAAGAAATTATTTGAATGTAATAATTTTGAAATAGAAATAAGATGAACAGAGAAGTTAGGAACAAAAAGAGTATTATGTAAAATCAAATTGCCTAAATTTACAGTGCCAGAAAATTCAGCAGTAACAAAACTATGATTTGGTAAACGTATAGAAATAGGAGTAATGGGATGCAAGGAATGAAAAAGAAATTTAGAAGAACATATATGATCAGTAGCGCCACTATCCATAATCCAAGAAGAAATATTAAATGAAGAAAAAGAACCTGATGACTGTGGAGTGCATTGATTAACACTGGCCTCCTTAGTAGTAGGAGATTGAGATTGTTTCAACAAACTAAGAATGGCGTTATACTGATCTTGAGAAAAAGTGTATTGAGGTTGAGTTTTATCAGCAGAAGAATCATCATTAGAATTATCAGTAGAGGTGTGTGAATCACCATTAGTCATGTTGGCAGAAGAATTGAAGATAGCTAAATTAGGTTTGATGACGTGTTTATAACCTTGAGGAAGACCATATTTGAACCAGCAATTATCAGAAGTATGATTAGTTCTTTTGCAATGATCACAGTACTTAGAACGACCACCAAATTTAATATTACGTCCTCGTCCACGACCAGAAAAAGTACCAGAACGATCAGTTTTATAAGGTTTGTGTTGAGGATCGTAAGAATTGAAATTGGCCATAGAATCTTGTGGAGTTTGTGAGGACGAATTATGAAAAAAAATTCACGTTCTTGTTGAAGAATCAAAGAAAAGGTTTTGGTAAGATTTGGCATGGGTTCCATTACATGATTTGAGAACGTACAGAAGAGAATTCATCATTTAACCCACGGAGAAACTTGATTACAGAATCATCATTACGATCCTGTTGAATCTTGATTAACAATCCACAATTGCAGGAGAATGGCAGTACATACAAGAATGGTTTGATATAGAGAAAGCTCTTTCAAATTATTGAAGACGAGTATAATATTGAGATACAGTGGAATCACCTTGTTTGGCAAGAATGAATGGCTTCTTGAAGATCAGCAATACGAAACTTGTCACCATGAGAAAAGCGTTGAAGAAGATCAATCCAGATTTCATAGGCAGATTCCATCCACATAACAGATTGTTTAATAGGGAGCGTCATGGATCGTGTCAGCCATGAAATCACCATCTTATTACAACGCTTCCAGGCTTCGTGAAGAATATCATCATCAGCAGGGCAAGGAAAAGTGCCAAGAACGAATTTTTCTTTATTCTTGGTTTCCAGAGCAACGAGCATATCATGGCGCCATTGTTGATAGTTGTTATCAGAAAGAAGAGGAGTAACAAGAATAAGAGCGGGATTCTCACCAGGATGCAGAAACAGAGGGTTGGAAAGATGATCAGTGATAGAATTGGAGAAAGCCATGAGAAAAGTATTTGTCTACTGATACCATGTAAGATAACAGAGAAAAAGGAGAAAGAGAACCAGAGAACAAAGAAGAAAAGAATTGTATTGAAGAAAAATTGAATTGAATGAAAAAAAACAACAAGGTAAAGGTATATATACAGGAAGTAAAAAGGCTTCCTAGACCGAACGTCCTAAAAGGGAACGGTCGATACAAAGAAGGCAAACGGAAACAACAAAGGAAAAGGAACGAACGACAGAGCAAAGGACGAGCGTTCAGGACGAGCGTTCAGGACGAGCGTTCCTGTCGAGCAGCGAGAGCGACAGTCACGATGTCGAGCGACCCTGTCGAGCGGAACGAACGACAGGCACGATGTCACGAGGACGAGCGTTCCTGTCGACCAGTGAGAGCGACAGTCACGATGTCGAGCGACCCTGTCGAGCAGAACGAACGACAGGCACGATGACGATCGTACCTGTCGAGCGATAAGACGAGCGACAATAACCAGATAAGGACGAACGGCGAGCGGCAACAATCAGATGATGACGAACGACCATAATAACTCTATCATCCTCCATCTTCATCTCCAATCTAACTAAGGCAAACACAAGGCATATACCATTGTTGTTTCTCACAAGGCCGCCGATAGCGATGGTAACCATTGGAAGCATTTCCAACACTGATGTTGCTCTTCACTTCACCTCCCCTAATTTTGTCTTCATCATTTGGCTAATGCCACCGTCGTGCAACTCTATCACCGTTAGAACCATCATTGTTAGCACTACCACAAAGCCTGAATGAAACCTCACCGTTGGCATTAGGTTTTTCCTTTTTCTTTCCTCCAAACACGCAACCGTAGAGCGACATTCACATCGCCACCTATAAATGGAGGAACCACCAATCGGAGATGCCACTACTTCTTCTTCTTCTTTGCATGGAAACTCTTCTAGCAAAATCTCAAAGTGTCACCACATTTATCCCTCCCTCTTCAAGCCCATTCAATCTTTTCCTCTTTCTATTTGACTTATAATATTTTTTTTTTATTATTTATCATTGTAATATGATGGGAAAAGATGAAACATTGTTGGGATATTAGTATGCAATTCAATTAAACATCAAAATAGAAGTTAGTACATTTATTTTCCTTTCTAAAAATGATTTATAATTTTGGAAAATGATAAATTATGTGCATTGGGTGATTCTACTTTTTGCTTTTTCACTTATCATGTGATGAATATAATTGTTCTTGCATGAGAATGACTCCAATATGCATGAATGGGTGATGGTCTATTAAAGGCATAATGTGAAAACACTTTGTATACTTTGGAGAAAATTATATTATATAGTATTACTATTTTGTTCACCGGAAGCCAGAACACAGCGTTGAAAATTGTTAATAATGAATTGATGAATGAGTGGGTTTCCTTTTGTGTGATTTGTCAATAGCGAGATGGCAAAGTGGCTTAACATGTAACCACAGCAGTTCACATTACCTCATGCTTATTTGTGTTGATGCAAGTGGATACAACCTAATAAATCATATTAATCAACATTATCTTTTAGGATACCATCTCTAGCACTTCACCATATTTTATAACTTGCTGACTACTAATTATTTTTTTTTCTTAATTATTGTACCAGCCTACCTATTTTCTAACTCATCAGTAGTATAATTTTAAAGCACGGCGTGGGAAATGAAGCGTCAAACGGAAAGGGACCTACGCTTTACTTAAAATACCAGTGGTCACCGAGTTTCTACTGTAATCTTCATTCCAGTTTATAAAAAAAATATTATTTTCCGATAATTTGATTCAACCTTTGAGTATGGTAAATTGCAATTTTACATTCACTGAAAACAAGTAAGAATAACGTGAAAAATCGCTTTTTTTCTAAATTATAAGCATCTTTTGATTCACATCTCTGGAAACTGTTCTTGTATTTTTAACATTCCATTGGGGCCACCCCTGTCCTCTGGAGCTCCGTTCGGACCAAACAGTGACATCAAAAACACAATTTTCAACATGACAATGAAGTTCTGCATTTTTTTTTTAACTTTTGTGTGGCATGTTGGCATAGGTAGGTTCCGACCAAATGATGATGACAGACGTCGTCCACAGAGGTTTACACGCTGGCGTGGCCTAAACTGTCTTGTGAGTTAGTTAATCAATGTTATGCATCTTCAGATTCCGCATTCCATGCATAAAGAAATACATTTTCAGGGAATGGGAGTCCATGCAGTTTCAAAATGGAGTGTAGTATGTGCAGTTATTAGTTTCATGCTTCGATTTTATTTCATTCAATTTTTGAAGAAATAAATATAACTAATATTAAATAGTAAATTTTAAGTTTAATTCAATATATTAAATTACTTTATAAAATAATATTTATATCTAAATTTGATTTATATATTGTAATTTAATTTTATATATATACACACATATTAGTGGTGGTAGACTCAACATCGAGAGTTAGTATTTGAAAAATATTTTTTTAATTTTATGTTTTTTCATATTAAGATCAAAGAAGTTGTGTGGTGGTGATAAGTCTCTTGTTTATGGGATCCAAAGCACAGTACTGATCTAGAAATAGAAAAAATGTTGATTAATTGATAAGATAGATGTTAATAGATTTAATAATAATGACGAGAATTGATAGTGATGTCTAATATCACTTTATTTGAATAATAACGAGAAAGGTTACACATTAATTTTTGAATGCTTGTAGCTTATGGATACTATTACTAATTGAGTGGAACAATTATAAATTCAGTTTGTATACTGAAAAGTCGTTTTATTTGAGCAATAATTTGTTTGGTGAAGGCTAGAGGATCTTATAGATATTATTGTGATTGGCAATGTTGAGAGTTGGGACCTTTTGTCTCGTTGTGTGCAGAGTTGAGGTCGCATTAAAGACGAGCATGGTCTTATGGGGGCAACTTCATTGCGAGTTGTGACCATCATCAATTAGCCATGCCATATAAAATACAATTAGGATCACAAATCAATGTCTGGGTATTACTTTAATTTTTATTTTTTTTTCGTTTCTTCATGATTATTTTGAATAAAATAAATATAAGTATGATGGGTAATATTATATTTTTTATATTTGATTTGAAAATAAAATAATATTTATTTTGTAAATTATATATGAAGATAATGATAAGTATGTATACATTAATTTTACTTTTTTATAAATTTGGATTAATTTACTTTTAAAATTATAAATATCGGTCTGATTTTGAATTAATTACCAAAAAGGTTAAGTGATCATGACTATGTTCTAAAAAAAATCGTAAAATGCATGACTACTTAATAATTTAAAGTCGTATTTATATTTGACATTTTTGTGAAGATTAAACTTAATTAATTACGGAATTAACCTTGAAACAAAATCGTCGTAACCTTCTATTCAAAATCATGTTTAATATCTTCTATATACAAGTTAAGTTGAAATCGTTAAACCTATATACAATTTTACTTGAATGTGATTTTGGACAGAAATAGTCTTACTATTATGATGTCCGTGAGATTAATTTTGTAATTAATTAGGTTTAATCTTCAAAAAATCACCAAACACAAATATAACTTCAATTTTATTAAAAAATCGTATATACATTTCATGACTTACTCAAAACAAAATCGTAATCATGAGATAGACTAAATCCTTCTTATAATTAATTCAAAATCATATATATGTAATTTCAAAAGTAAATTAACCCGTATTTGAAAAACAAAACTCATTTACTTTGGTCACCATCTCATGTCATTTAGTTCAATCCTTCTATATGTTTAAATTTTTTTAAATATTTTAATTTTATTACGTAATAATAAAAAATTATATTCCTTTATTAATTGTTTAGTGTTCAAATTTACTTTTAAGATATAACTTAACATTATTTAGTTTTTAATTTAATATTGATGTTCTTCTTTAACACTTATTATAATTTTTTTTATTTGATATTGGAGAAAAAGTAAATACATTGATATTAAATACTTCCTAACATTTGATGTTATTTTTTTATATAAAAAATATTTAATTAATATTTGTAATAATGAAAAATTGGGTATAGGTATATGTTTAATGGAATGAAAAGGACATAAAAAATTTATAATTAATGAATATAGAAAATAAAAATTAATTTTCAATTAAAAATGAGATACAGATTAATAAAAGTCATTCTGAACTCATCTTATCACGTTCACGCCTTAATTCATTTTTAACGAATTTCATGTTATTTTTTAAATATTTATATTTCAATGAAATAATTTATAAAATTCATATTCTAACTTTTATTTATTTATTGATATAAAAATATCTTTATGATATAAAAATAACTTTTTCTTTTCGAATCGAAAAGTTTAAAGTTTATATCATATGAATATGGTCAAAATATAGAAATTTCATAATATCTATATCTTAACTTTATGATCTTAAAAATAATATTTTATACTGAAAGAAAGTGTGTTTACAACATTCATATTTTAATAATTATTTCATTCGATTGGCGACCTAAGAGATGAGTTTAAAATGGAAAAATATTTTTTTTATTTTTATAATTTAAGATCTTAAAATTAATATCATATCAACATAATTTAATATGTGATATTTCACAACATGGATATCTTGAACTTAAGATCATTACTCCTATACCGGAAATGTTCTAATGAAATATATATTCATTTCAATTTTAGTATTCTTTTACTATAATACATATTTATGTGTCATCTATGTCAATTTTTGTGATGATAATTGATTTTTTTCTTTATATTAATTATATCAAGAATATAATCTAAAAAAAAATAAATAGACAAACACATTTTTATTATAAAACTGAGAATTATAAAAGGTGATGATGCAGTTTTTCAAACTTTTTCCTTTATGTATTTCCGGAAAATTAAACACTTATTTTCTTAATTTTAGCTCTTTACACTTGGTATATCCATTAAATTTAACATATGTTATTTTTTTACTTTTATCATATGCAAAAATACCAACGTTAGAGACCTTGATTAACATAAAAATGACCATTTGCAGACGTTAATTAATATTAAAAATGATGTTAATCGACATAAAAAAATATTATTTTCAAAAATAAACTGACATCGGAATATGAACATTTTTTTACGTCAAATAACGTCTAAAAATGATTATTTCTCACTCAATTAATGTCTGAAATAATCATTTTTGACAACAAATTAGTCAAATGACGCATTTTCAGACGTTCATGTTTTGCTTTTTATTAGCAAATGAATCATTTTAGAGTTTTACCAAACCTGAAAAGCATAAAATTAGCAAATGTGGCATAGGTTTGGTATTTCATATATCCAAAACTCATTTTCAATTTTGTATGAACTAATATAAACTAAACTTGTCACAAGTAAAAGCCCAAAAATCTATGGGCATGTGGTTAGCACAGATTTGTATCCACCATCATCGTCACCCATAAAATGATGTTAATCCTTATTATATATGTTCGTAGTAGTGTAATAGTAGTGGTGAATGGTGAATGATGTATGGTGTATGTAGGGCTGGGCAAAAATAACTTAACTATACTAAACTATAGTTAATTGTACTATTTTATACTAAAAAAAACTAATCTATTTTAACTAAAAACTAATTATACTATTGTCTAGTTCAGTTTAGAAAAACTGAACTTATTATATTTCTAGTGCAGTTAACTAAAAACTGAACTATGTTTAGTGAGTTCCTATCACTTCTACTTTCATTTTGTTCTAAACCTGTAAGTTAGATGAATAACTCTATGAAAAACTCAACCTAGTTACGTGTAGTATTAATCTTATCTCACTTTTAAATACTTATTTTTTCATTTTTTTTATTTCTTATGCTATGTTTAATTATATTTTAATTTGATTTCTTTTACATTTTTAATTTTTATTTATATTTTTAATATTTTTTATATTATTTGATATTTATTTATACTATTAAATTTTTTTAAAAATATATGTTCGAAATATTTTTATAACATTTTATATTTATTTTTGTATATATTTTATGATATTTGTATCTATTATTTGTATGTTATGTTTTACGGTTAAATATTATTTATTATGTATTTATTTATGGTTTTTTTATACTTTTGAATTTATTTCTTAAAATTTTATTAATTTTTAATTTTTTTAATATTTGATATTTTTCAATTTGAAATTTTATTTATTTTTTTCGTATTTTGTAATTTGTTTAAATAGTTTTTGTTTATTTCAAAATTTACATTTGTTTGTATAAATAAATAAATGTTCTTTTTCAAGTCTCTTAAAAAGTTAACTATTATTATAATAATTATTAAAATAAAATGATATTATTAAATTTATACTAAAATAATTATATATTTTAAAAAAACTAATTTTATTATATTGTAATTATATTTCAAAAACTCGTAATTATTTTTATAACTTAATAAAATTAACTATAATTGTAAAAATAAAAAGATAAAAGTACTTATGTAAATAATTATAAAATATAATATTATATATATATATATATATATATATATATATATGAGAATTCAGAAAAAGGTGAGAAGAAAAAAAATATGAGAGTTTTTATATTAAACTAGATAATTGTCAAAATAAAAATATTTCGAATAACGCAAAACAGAGATAAACAGAAATATTTTTAGAGATTAAGTTTTTAATCTATATAAAATAATATATAAACAAATTTATATTATTAAATTAAACTATATTTAATATGAGAATCAAATTTTAGACATTTTATATTTTTAAATTAATAATAAATAGTAATGATAAATAATTATAGTTATTAATTTAATTTTAATAATATGATAAAATAGTACCAATAATATTTCATTAATTTTTTTAAATTTTTTATTATAATTATTTACTAATTCTAATTATATAGATTTATAATTTAATTTTTTTAAATGCTGTGATGTTATTGAATATTAATTTATTTGTTTGTAATTATTAAAAAAAATCAAATTGAACTAATTCTTTTAACTCTATCGATGATTAGCCATTGACAGTTGTATTAGTGCAAAACCACATTTATTTATTAGAAAAAGGTGCATTGTAGTTAACTGAATTGTTTTGTAGTTAACTGAACTAAAAAATAGTTTAGTTCAGTTTTATTGAACTATTTTCTAGTGCAGTTCAGTTTTTTTAAACTATTTTATAGTTAATTGTAATAGATTTATAGTGCAGTGCAAATAGTGCAGTTTGCCCACCCCTAGGTGTATGTTGACTATTTACATGTAGTTAATAGTGTATATTGAGAGTAATGTATTATGACTATTTACTTGTGATTTTTGGTTTTGATAGTTATAGTTATAATTTTTTGTTTAAATTTTTTTGAACAACCCCTATTTTAGTTGCAGATCTTTAAACAACTATAACTTTTGTTCTGGGTTACAGATTTGGCATTATTATGTATTTATTTAGGGTAGAAAAAAATTTCGAAACAACCAACTGTTCCTTCTATATTTTAAAAAAATATTATTTTCTAATTTTTGTCAATTTATTTTGTTTTTTTCAAACTTTGAAAAATTATTTCATATAATTAGACTTTGAATTTTGATCTCAATATTTTTGTGGAGGCTTCTCGTGATTTTTTGGTGCTTTGAACAAATTTTCAGATTGTTTGGAGTTCTTGTTAATATATTCTAGTTTTATCCTAAGTTTGAATGTATACGGTGTATGAACAACAAATAAGTTCAACAATACCAACAAGTTCAACCAATTTATACCCTATAAAAAATGAAAATGAAAACAGAAATTCATTAAAAATCCAAAACGAAACTAACTATAACATCCCAAAAATACAGTCCAAAACTATATAATAGAATAATCACATTAATTAATAATTCAGATCAGTCTTTACACTAAAAGCCGAACGTACGCTTACGGACGAACGACCTTACAAAAAGATCTATAACTTTAAACTGTATAGGTTTTAAAAATATCTGACCGAACGGTTTACAAAAGCCTATACCGAACGGTCAAATAAATCAAAAGAGGAAAGTGATCGAACGACCATCTTTCATTCAAACTAAACTACGGTCCGAACGTACTATGATTCGGTCTTCACTTCAACCTCAACCAGATTATCTTCATCTAGCGCCTCTTCCAGCAGCTCGTCTCCTTCTGCTCACATCCACACGGATGATCATTGCAATGACAAAGACGGACGTACAAAACAAGACAGGACAGGAACATAGGGTAAGCTTATATAATTTAATTCAAGTATAAACATACATTTCTCACATTCAAACACATAAGATATATTTCATCATACGTTTCAAGCAAGGTCTAATACTAGACTGACTGTATGAAATTTGTGTAGCTACGACGTTCGTGCACCCGGGTGATGTAGTAACTGGAATACCCTCATCAGCTGCCACCCGAGGTTAGTCCTATCTATCCAAAGTAACCCTAAGGACTAGGACCTCCTGTCGTTCCCACACATGACATACTCCCCTCTATGTGAGGATGAGTACTCACGGAACATCAGGATGAATAGCCAGCTTAGCATAACCACATTCATACTTTACAAATTCCAATATTCATTCATGAGTCGTTCCTCCCCGGAACGCTCGTCCATAACTCAACACATTTCATCTGTATCATATTCTCTTCATCTTTCATTATCCATCATTTCAATTTCATCTTTGTTCACTGATTTTAAGGACACCAGATACCGAACGTTCAACCCTCATTCAGAACGAGAACAAACTCTTGGAGCGAGACCGAGATGTCTCCAGTTCCATAATAGAATAAGACCGAGATGGTTACTGTCGGTTTGAGAAAGAGACCGAGTATAATAGATATAACAAGAAACGAATGGAGCGAACGTTAATTACAAAGTGAGCCAATTAGATGTTTTGACTCCTGAGAGTTCTACCAAACACCGAAAGAACCATGTCAAATACTAAGGTTCTAAGCCGAAACCAAATGGATGTATACACTTTAAGACCTTCATAAGAAAATACTTAAAAGGATTCACATTTAGAAAACGAATGCCAATCAATGACTGAACACGGTAGAGGGAAATTCTATTGAAGTTGGACGAACGCTATTTTCATCAAGATAGATCATACCATAAATGAGTACGAGCGCTTGGTATAAGACCGAGCACTACTAAACTTATAATAGAAAGCTTAATAAATATAATAAGATAATATTAGAATAGTGTTTAAGAATAACTAAAATATACAAATACATATATTTACAAAATTTAAGTTTATCACAGAATACTCAGATGCAACTACGCTTGGCCGAACGCTCAAGCATAGTATTACCACACGAAGACGCTTGTCCTCAACTAGGATTATTTCCAAATGAAAGAATCCAATTTCAACCAAGTTTACTAGAAACACCGAACGGTCAAGGACCGTTCAGTACTGAACGTACACTTTCATAGTGGAAATTTCATACCAGAATCATTTATATTCAAACTCATTTCTCAACATATAACTTCACAATTTCATACATTCATATCATAGTAAATTTCATATACTTCATACATCAGAACATAGCAACCATCATATTTCATATAGTCAAATATCTCAACAATCATGCTTCACTTTAATTTAGCAACTCAACAAACGTTCATACATAATAGTAAACATACAAATTAAATTAAATAAGCTTCCCTTACCTCTGAGCGTGAACGAACGTTCTAGACAGAATACGGTTCGCCTGACTACAATTCCTTCTACTTTCAACGCTCAACAACTCTTCAAACTAAACCAAACAACAGAAAACCAACAATAGCTCAGACAAGGCGACATCATGCAACCAGAACTTGGTTTGCATGTACCAGAGAATGAACGGCTAAGGACAAGAAGAACTTACCAGTTTAGAACTCAAAACTGTTCGGTTCAAACTGAAGCTCTGGACGCCGGGAGTGCTTCTACGGTGCCTGAATGGTGATCGGAGAAGGGAAAAGGTAAGATTTCTTAGAGAGAAGGGAGAACTTTTAGTGAGAAGGAGGAGAAATGAGAAATATCAGAGTTTTGGAGAAGAAGATGCATGCAGAGAGTGTGACGCAATCTTTCCAAAAATTCAGTTTTTCTTAAAATGAACGTCCGCTCATCTGTTGACACCTGCATTCCACTATCTGATTTTCGGATCTTCATCGCTTGACACCTGGCGTCCGTTCCGAGAGATTTTGGGTGCGTTTTTAATGAGGTTTGACACTAACCTTCTTAAATGTGGGGTTTGTCGCTGGAATAAAATGTTGTCGCCAGTGACAAACAAAAGAGAACGCTCCTATACTCTAAGGACTACCTGTGCACGAAATCAATTAGTCAAAACGAAAAAAAGAATCATACTTAAAAGTAGTTAATCAACGTGCATTTGTGTAAAATGAAAGAAATATTACGTGTTTGTCGTCGAAAACTTCGTTCGAGAAGGGTTTAAGTAGAGAAGAAGGTTTTGAGTAAAGATAAAGTGAATAAATTTTCACCCTCACTAACATATAACGTCTCAAAAGTGATATTACAACATCTTATAGCACTTTAACGTCTGAAACTAGGACATTCGACATTATACGTGAATACATTTTCACTTTTGCATCAAACAATTATTCTAATATGTTGTCGAAAATTGAGAATTAACAATTTTACCAATATGATGTCAAAAATTGAGAATTCATATGTCTAATGACAATATGACATCGAAAAGTATAAATTTTGAGGTCCAAATTTTACATTTATTTATAAAATATCACATATTTTTTATAGGTTTAATGTCTCGGTAGGTCCCTATTTTCATTCGGAATCTCAAATAGGTCCATTTCTTTTTCGGCGTCTCAATTGGGTCCTTATTTTTGTAAAAATTGAATCAAACAGGGGCTTTCCGTCAAATTGAGAAGACGCCGTTAAAAAGGGTGTTACGTGGCATGCTGGCAATGTCTTTTTAAATGATGTGGCATTAAAAGCGTGTCTCAATTGTATTTATTTTATTTTTGAATTAAAAATAAAGTTTATAGAGTGGAAATATAATATAAGTAAGGGCAAAGTTGGGAAATCAAATTAAATTAAGTATCAATGGGGGCTTGCCACGTGGAAGCCCCTTTCTCACCCAAATTAGGGTTTCAGAATTGGGATTTTGAAGGCTTGCTTCTACCTCCTTTGCCTGCGTAGCAAACTGCGCTGCTACCAATTGCCATGGAGATCTCTATGCGCAAGAGAAAAATTTCTCCTGTGGTTGCGTTTTTATTTTTGCATGTGCTTCACAATTCTAATTATCTCTTGCGATGATGGTGGAAAACGAAGGGAATCACGCTCCTGAGTTTCGCCCCTAAGTCTCGATCGTGCTTGCACGACTAGGGTTCACTGATTTGGGGATTTTTTCTGCGTTTTAGGGTTCCTCTGCCGGTTCTGGTTTTCTGCGTTTCAGGTTGCGAAGACAGTGGAGATCGAATCACGATTGGTGGCGGCCTAGCGAGTAGCTCGCGAAGAGGCACTGGTGTGTTTGGGTGGTCTCTGCGGCGACGAGGTGGTCAGGTGAAATGCTTCACAGTGGCAGTTGATTTGAGAATTTTTGCAGATTCAACTTATTTTTGTCAATTTTGCATCCATTCACATACATCTTTTTTCTGGTTTTTGATTTGAGAATTTTCAGAGGTTCTGATTTTGTCTCGCAGTAGTGAAAATGGTGGGCGAACTCGCGATCGGGTTCCAGCAATTTGCAGTTCTGTCTACGGTGACTGTCATAGAAGCGTGATTTGGTTACCGGAGAAGATGAAGGATGACATTCCAGGAGCAATGTTTGGTGCTGCAGTGCTTTTGAACCTTTTCATGTGTTCTATGAAATAAGATGACCACTTTGCCCTTATTTAAATTTTTTTTTCTTCTACAAAATATTACTATAGAAACTTATTCGTTGGTTGTACTTTGTGTTCTCATCAACTACTGTACAGAAGTTTAAAGCCGTACAGTTACAGAGCCTACGTAGTTTGTTTTCGGAACGCAGAAAAAAAATTGAGGAACAGTAATGGGCCCAATTTGGCTGGTCCTCTTTTTCATTTTCGCAGAGTGAAGGTATGCTTTTTCCACTTCTCTCTTATTTTCTATAATTTTTTTAAGTAACTTTGAAATCGGTAAATGTTCCTGAAATAGTCTCGTTAGTATCAACAATGCTAGCATAGTACTACCAGAAAGATCAAATTAACTCATTTTCAAAATTATAAAAGACCAAAGTTCAAATTACTAGAAGAGTTTAGAATTAAAAAAACATTTTAGTGAAATAGGGCAAATTTTGCCTACGCCTTTTTCTTCCTCTTTGCACCCTTCCCTTTTTACTTTATTTTTCCTCCAAAAAATACTCTTTTCAAAAAGTACTTTCGGAACATATTGATGAAAAAAAGTTGTGATCTTCTGAATATTAGTTTTTAACTTTTGGGTTTCCAAAAGCTGATTCTCATAGTGTATTGACAGTATTCACATTTCAGAATTTATGTAAGCTGTAATTAACGTTATAGTGAGTTCCAAAACTAATTCCTAGAAGAAAATAAGTTTTTAATAATTTCAAATAATTGTGTAAATAAACTATTTCCAAAACTTATTTATATAGATTATGCAATCAATCTTTTTCTGAATAAATAAAGCAAGAGGCACAAGTTTTAGTATGAAAAATGCGAATAAAATACAACTCATTTATATAACAAAAATATAAAGAAAAAAAAAGTTATATACAAGTACAGGTTGGCTGAATATGAGTAGGCCGAATATTGAATGTATCTCAGGTGGTGATCCACACATTAATTTCTCGGTAATCGTTCTCTTGCTTATCAAAACATATGAACAAAGTTAAATTCAAATATACTCATTATTTAGGAAAAAATAACCTCTCATTTAAATGCGACGAACGAATTTCAGTTTTTTATATTTTGCATTTTCAAGTGGATTGGTTGTTAATTTATTTGTTATCCATGATTAATCAAACAATTGGTTTATATATATATATACGGGGTTTGCTAACGCGCGTATGGCTGCTTTTAAGTTGGTACATTTTAGCAATGTGTACAGTTTTAAGGTTAAGGGTATTTTAATAATTTTCATTCTCAAAACTTAAAAAAAAAAAAAACCCCAAATCCTTACTCACCTCTCTCATTCCTCTCAATGAAAATTAGAAAAAGACAAAAATTATAAAATAAAAACTCATTATAAAATCATTTTTTTGTAAGAAGTTGTTTAACAGCGAGTATTTCTGATTTTTTCTAGGTCAATTACCAATTCCTTTATGCTTGTGAAAATTGGATAAAATTATAAAAGACAAAAATTATAAGATGAAAACTCATTATAAAATCATTTTTTTGTAAGATTGTTTAACGGCAAATGTTTTTTATTTTTTCAATTGGGGCTACAGTAGGGATAATAGAGAAAATATTGGAGTGAGAAAGATGAAAGAGAAAGGGTTGAGAGGAATGAGATAGAGAAAATATTGGAGTGAGAAAGATGAAAGAGAAAGGGTTGAGAGGAATGAGAGAGGTGAGTAAGGGTTTGGGGGGTTTCTTTTTTTTTTTTTGAGAATGAAAATTATTAAAGGTTTAATTGCTTCCTTTGTCCCCAGTTTGGTTGAATTGTGTCAAATTCATCCTCATTTTTAAAAAAGTTTCATTGTCGTCCTCACGTGGTATAAAAGTGTCAATTGAATCCAAACATAGAAAAAATTTGTGTCAAAGTAGTCATTTTTCCTATATTTCTGTGTCTTCCTTTCATATGTCACTTCTCTGGAGTTATGAAAAGCCTTAAATTGGATAAGGTAAAATGAATATCTGTACTTGATTGTATGAAAGGAAGACACAGATATATAGGAAAAATGACTACTTTGACACAAATTTTTTCTATCTTTGGATTCAATTGACACTTTTACACCACGTGAGGACGACAATGAAACTTTTACACCACGTGAGGATGACAATGAAACTTTTTTAAAAATGAGGATGAATTTGACACAATTCAACCAAACTGGGGACAAAGGAAGCAATTAAACCATTATTAAAATACCCTTAACCTTAAAACTTAGAATCCTTTATATATAAGGATATTTTTGTCTACTAAAATCCGATACACATTACTAAAATGTACCAACTGAAGGCATACGCGCGTTAGCAAACCCCATATATATATATATATATATATATATATATATATATATATATATATATATATATATATGATCGTATGTGGACCATTAATCATCTACATATAGTATAATTTTAATTTTCCTAATGTAGTACATTCTTCACTTGTTTAATATATTTAAAATACTATTAAATGAATCTTTATAGTGTAATTTATTTGGCTTACTCTCGTGTCATGATTGAGCATTGTCTTTAGGTTGAACCAACCCATCGGGTGAAAAATTATCTTCACCATTTACCTTCCACGATTTTTTCTCTCTCCAACTTTTATTCAACTGTAGTTTTTTCAAAAGAAACCAAGGATCATTGCAGTTCTTAATTTTAATATATTATACGACTATAAATAATTATTAGATAAAAATAAATATATATTGATGTTGTTTACGTAAGTTACTACAATATTATCCTTTATTAACAATTATATTATATTAATTAAATAAATCTTGAAAAAAAGATCTGTCTACTAGAGTTTCTTAGTTGTAGTTCTTTGTTTTTGTGAACCAATCATCACACCATCACACTACAAAAATCTAGGGGTTATTTTCAATACAGGTGGTTTTAACCTTCGAAAAACATATTTCACGTGGTTAGGAAAATCGCTGAAAAAACCTGTTACTAAGTAATTACCGAAGGTTTTTTTCGGGGGTTTTCAAAAACTCCCAAAATTTTCAGGGATTTTATGAAAATCGTCGATATTTTCAGGGGTAGTCAAAAATTTCCGGAACGAGCTGGGATTTTCTCAAAACCGCCCCTATTTTGCATGGTTTAGTTATCCGGGGGTTTTAAACCGTCGAAAATGTATGCATTTAATTTTTTTTATTTTTTATTTTAATAAAATTAAACTGTATTTGTGACAGCATTCTTTGCCATCAACTGACATTAACAACATGGCTTTTTATGTCCAACATTCACAGGTAACGTTTGTTGTGTAGTGTTGTAATGCACTTACCATTTTTCAATGCCCTTCAATGTTTCCCTTACTCCAGACTATCAAGCTTTATCAGGAACTCATCAACATGATCACATTCTTTCTTAATGTGTTTTTCTTCCTTCTTTCAATAATAGAAAACTATTTCATTGCAACCTAATATCATTCATACAACTAATTGTTCATACATAAAAATTAAAAAGAAAGATGTTCATTACATATGTTCAATATAGATGTTCAATACATACAAATGTTCAATACTAAAAATATGACTCATAAAGATATTCAATAACAATATCTAATTTTCTTCCTCTTCATTACATCAATTGTTTGACATACTGCCTTAATCAGATACCTACAATATAACATAATAGTTAGTCGATAATATATTTAATAAAAAAATCATACAAATAAATTTAACAATTATTACCAATGATCATTGAAATACTGCAAACTGTGAAGGCAATGAGGCTTAATGATTTTGCAACAAAAGTGTTATCATTACCTTCATTTCATTGACTTGTGATGTCAATGAAGATACCTATAACAAAAAAAATTATTTAAAAAGTGAGAAAAATGCCTAACATGTTATTCTTAAAAGGAACAAACTAAGTAAATATTTATTAAATACTCATTAACCTAAGATTGTAATTTAACATTAGAAGAAGTCAATGAAGATACCTATAACAGAAAAATTTATTTAAAAAGTGAGAAGTATGATACCTAACATGTTAATCTTAAAAGGAACAAACCAAGTAAATATTTATTAAATATTCATTAACCTGAGATTATAACTCAACATTAGAAGGAGTAGATGAAGATGATCCAATATGAGAACGAGCATGGACTCCAAAGACTTTAGATGGGCAAGGACCCAAACCTAGACCGCGAACACGTCCACAATGCTCTTGGCTTCCTAAAGCATGAGCCAATGAATTTGAACTTGATATTTCTTTTGATTGAGACGATGTTTTAGATTCATATGTTTGAATTTTTTCCTACATACAACGTAATTAATGATGCCAACATTAAAAACATTGCATTTGTATAAAGAGACAAACTATCATGATTTGAAGAAAATACAAAAAGAAAAGAAGTGTGTTGTGTGCAAGAAGAAAAGAAATGACAGAGAAAAGTCATTGGGGAAGGGCAAGACTGCTAGATCAACATTAGTTGTTATAACAGGTACTATCAGAGTATCTTGAGACAAAATTGACAAATGAGCAGCAATATACGTTATTTAAACTTAAGGTGTGTGCAAAAACAGTAGCAAGAATTTCCAACCAATAATTATATCACTAAAGAGATACACCATGAATTGTCAACCAAGTATGCAGCTAAATAATCTCACGGTTAACCACCTTAATCACACATACCATGCATGAACCACTTGTATGAACTTATTCTGATTTATCATGTTAATTTAGATCCCACGTGAAAGGGAAAAATAAAAAAAAAACTCTGAATATGGTGACTAAAGATACACGTGACATATGGTTTTGCACTCAAAGTCCAAGAAAGAAAATAAAAAAAAAACTCTGCAACTCCTAGCATGTGCACACAATATGGCTTTATAAAAAGAAAAGGTTGTCATATGTTAAGAATTATGAGTAAGACCTGGATTATGTCCTACAAAATGAATAAGATACTAACTTCACCTTATGTATACTAACTTGGTTAGGTATATAACTAAACCAATCACAGAACAAAGATTGAAACTTACACCAATTTCCCTTGCCTCATTACTGACAAAAGTTTTGTTGGTCTTCTTATAAGTAGCTATCCAAACTTCTCCTCTGCTAACTTTGTGCCCACACTCTTTTTCCTATGAAAATTAACAAATGCTTATTAGGTATGTCATAAATATTACGAGAGTCATAAATATTACAAGAAACAGAAAATTAAAGATAAATAACGCTGCACCATTTCTTCCTTCTTCCTTGCAATGCTCTTGGATCCCCCTGTGTGAGCAAGGATTTTGATCTTTGGATGTGGAAAATTGTAGCGACTCAGCTTCTAGACTGACACCACTATTTTGTACTGTGCTTTTATCATCCAAAGTCTTTGTATAGAATGTGCAATTATTAATTTCATAGCCTGTACAACATACAAAATCAAACTTCAAACCATTTGCTAGCCACAACAAAGTCTCAGAAGACCGTGATTCTTTCAAAACATCATATTTGAACCAGGACAAGAATGCTCTGTTATGCTCCATCAACTGCCATTTCTATGATTGTCTTGGATACTTGTCCTTTACAACGACTTTGTGTTCTTCCAAAAATGGGATAACTTCATCTGTGTTGTTTAATATGTACAGATGTGCTTGCATCAATTCTTCACAACTTTTCGTCACGGATGCTTTTACTTGTAGAATATCTATTCAACCATGATGTCCAGGGGACTCCTATCGGATTTGCTTTAGTCATATAATCAGAGCAAAACTCGATACTTTCTTCTGCAATATATCTTTCAATCATTGAACCTTCTGGACGATATTGATTTTTGACGTACTCTTTCAAAATCTTCATATAACGCTCAATAGGGTACATCCATCTTAAGTATATTGGTCCACACAACTTTATTTCTCTGACCAAATGATCAAGTAAATGCACCATGATGTCAAAAAAGGATGGAGGGAAAAACATTTCTAGCTGACACAAGATGATGATAATTTCGCTTTGAAGTTCATCTAACTTTGTAGGATCGATGACTTTACTACAAATTGACGAGAAAAATGAGCACAGTCAAGTTATGGTCTGCCTAACTTTTTTGGGCAAAATTTCACGAATTGTCACCGGTAACAATTGTTGCATTAAGACGTGACAATCGTGAGACTTGAGTCCAACAAGCTTTAAGTCCTACATTGACACTAAGCTCTTGATATTTGAAGAGTACCCTTGTGGTACCTTGATACTCTTTAAACAAAGACAAAAACTTATCTCCTCTTGTCTAGACATTGTGTAACATGCAGGGGGAAAATAAGTACGTTTACCAATCTCTCTTGGTGTCAACTCTTCTCGGATCTTCATGTCAACCAAATCCAAATGCGCATTCACTCCATCTTTTGTTTTTCCCTGGATGTTTAGTAGTGTGCCAATCAAGCTATCACAAACATTTTTCTCTACACGCATGACATCTATGCAATGCCTAACATCTAACTTTGACCAATATGGAAGATCAAAGAATATTGATTTCTTCTTCCAAGGGGTCGTTACATAAGACTTCTTGGACATTTTCTCAAATACATGATGTACTCTATTAACTTTTTCAAGAACTTCAAGTCCAGTAAGTGGAATGAGTGCATTGTCTTTCTCTTGTTGTCCATTGAATGCTTTCTTTAACCTTCGATATGGATGATTAGATTGTAAAAATTGTCGATGACGCATATACACTGCCTTCCTTCCGTGTTTTAATTGATGAGCTGCAGTGTTTTCTTCACATATAGGACATGCTTTATGACCCTTCACACTGTACCCCGACAAATTACCGTAAGCTGGGAAGTCATTAATGGTGCAAAATAACATGGCATGCATCATGAAAGTTTCTAAAGCAAAGGCATCAAATATTTCAACCCCATCAATCTACAACAACTTTAAGTCTTCAACTAGTGGCCTGAGATAAACATTTATGTCATTTCCAGGCTGCTTTGGACCAGATATCAACATTGACAACATCATGTACTTTCTTTTCATGCACAATCCAAGACATAAGTTGTAAATTATCAGTATAACGGGTCAACAACTGTGATTGGTACTTAAATTACCAAATGGGTTCATTCCATCAATAGCTAAGTCAAACCTAAGATTTCTACATTCTTCACCAAATTGGGAGAATTCTTGATCAATATTTTTCCATTGCTTTGAATCAGTTGGATGACGAATCAATCCATCAGTTGTTCTCTCATCTGCATGCCATCTTAAGTTTCTAGCGTCTTTGGGATTCGTGAACAAACGCTTAAGTCTGGCCACGAGTGGAAGGTACCAAACTACTTTCAAAGCAGAATCATTCTTTTATGTGTGACCACTATCTTCACCGTTGTGTTTTGACTTGTATCGTGATAACCCACATTTTGGACACTTTATCAAAACTTCATTCTCATTCCTATATAATATGCAATCATTCGGACATGCATGTATCCGTTTATATTCCATACCCATCGGACAAAAAAAATTTTTGCATCATAATTACGAGTGGGTAATGTATTTCCATCTGGCAGCATTTCATTCAACAACGACAACAACTCTGTAAAACTCTTATCAGTCCATCCATTGCTCGCCTTTAAATTCATGAGCCTTAACACCACTGACAACAGTGTGAACTTAGTTGAACCGACATACAAAGGAGTCTTTGCATCAGTCGACATCGTTTCATACACATGCCCTTGGGCAAAAGCTTCTGCGCCAACATCACGGATCATGTCCTCTAAGTTGTCTTCTTCCGGTCAATCTTCCATATCCATGGTGGAATCATATATATTTTCAATTGGAGAGACAGTTGGAAAGTCTATTAATTCGTCGTGCCATATCCATGTTGTATAACTTTGTACGAAACCATCACAGATAAAATGTTCCCTAATAGCAGTTGCGTTCAACTTCCTCCCATTTAAACAGTTCACACAGGGACATCTAAACTTGACTTCATCATCACCACTTGTACTCGCGTTACGTTGCGCAAACTCTATAAATTCTTCTACCCCTCTCTCATACTCAGTGCTGATGTGTGGTAAATTAATCCACCCTCGATCCGTACGCATGTTTACTGAAATTGTTTACACAATTTCAATAATCTTGAATGATCACTTTGATCGTGTTTGTATTCAAGGTGTGACCCTATCCCATTCAAGAAGATTTACTTTTTTTAGTTTATTAAACATATCAATTTTAAACAACATATCTAAAGTTTCACGAAATTTTGCCAGTATTTCGCATTGGTCTTCAGGTTACACGAAATGAAAGTGATTATAAATCACAATCAAATATGCACCTGAAGATTAATACAAAACACAACTACAAAATTTCATCAAATTTAAGACATGTATATTAAAATTGATATGAATAATAAACTATGAAAAAGTCATTACCCTTCTTAAACTGTCCAACCGGATAATTCAAGATTCAATACTTGTAAATTATTATTATCATCTCCTCTCTATTCATTTTTAAAAGGTACATTTATTCAAAAATCTCTAGAGATAGTAAATAATTTTTGTATTGAATCTCAAATGGGAAAGCGAGGCTAATTCACAATAAAAATATATATTCAAGCAAAGGAATAATTATATATGCAACCTACAATATATACAAGCAAACAATATATTCAACCAAACAATATATTCAAACAAACAATTAATTACATGGTCATATTAAAAGGAAAAAATTAAGAATAGGAACCTGGGAGCGTGAAAGCCGGTCAACAGTGAAGAATGTCTCTCACCACAAATATAATATCTAGACAAAAACAAACAACACATTAATTAGTCTCATGATTCCTAACCTCCTTAAACTTTATTTTATCACCATATCAACCAATGTAATACAAACAATTCAAAATATTATTCTCTAATTTGTATATATTTAATTAAAAAATATAAAACAAACATATATTCCCCTAATTCTATATCCTAATTTCTATTTCTCTAATTTTTATATCTCTAATTTCTATATCCCTATCTTCAAAATTCTATTAACCTAATTTTAATATCCTTAATTCATAGAGCTAAACTCTCTATCTCCCCTTGCATGGAATATCATTCCTATCTTCAAAATCCAAATCGCCTAATTTTAATATCTTCAATTCATAGGGCTAAACACTCTATCTCCCATTGCATGGATTATCATCAACAGACCCTACCATTTCTATTTCCATTAATCTGAAAATGAAAGACAAAAAAAATGTTCAAGCAAAGAGAACTTATCGTACCGTGAAGAGAGCAGAACCGTGGCTGCCACGTGAACAGAGGAGGCACGACGACGAAGGCGGAGGCGCAACGACGGAGGCGGAAGCGCCACGACGAAGGTGGAGGCGCGATGACGGAAGCGGAGGCGCTGCAATGGAGGCGGAGGCGCGAGAGAGGAAAGAAAAAGCACTGTGGTGATGAAGAAATGTTCGCGTGAAGAGGAAGAAGAAAGAAAACTGTTCAGTTTTCTAATATCAGAAAACGATACTACCTTGGTTCATCCACTTAATCGAAGCAGTAAAGCACAATACGCCTCGGTTCTTTTCCAACCCCGAGGCAGTAAACGACAATACGCCTCGGTTCATACACAACCGATGCCGTATCAACTCATATTAAATGATACTGAACGTCCACTTTTCTGAGATTTAGTGAGGTGGCAGGTGTGGCAGGGCCTACTGCCTCGGTTCACTGATTAACCGTGGCAATATCCCTTATTTAAAAAGTTTGTCAGGGCAAAAGCAGAAGGGGAAGGGATAGGGGATATGCCTCGGTTAAACGATAACCGAGGCAATATCTCAAATTCGAGGATTATATGCCTCCGTTCCCTCCACAACCGAGGCAATATCCTATTTTAAAAAGTTTGGTAGGTGCATAGGCTGACGTGGGAGATTTCTGGATAATATGCCTCGGTTCCCTTTACAACCGAAGCAGTATTGTCCTTACGCTTTGGTTCCTGTTGAACCGAGGCATATAAGTTCCCAATATTTACAAAAATGCCACCGCATTTTTATATGCTTCAGTTTTACAAAAACCGAAGCATATAAGGCACGTTAAAATCCCAGATTTTTACTAGTGACTAGTTCAAAATAATTGGAAAAATAATCAAATGGATGTTAAGTCTGCTTTTCTAAATGGCACTTTAAAAGAACAAGTATATATTAAGCAAATTGTCGGATATGAAGTTGAAGGAAAAACAACCAGGGGGTGATATAAGAAGATTGATTCTTACTTTGTGTAGAATGGTTTTCAGTGATGCTCATTTAAGCATACATTGTATACCAAATCTGTTGACCCTGATAGTATTCTTATTGTGTACCTTTATGTTAATGACTTGATTTCTTTTGGCAATAATCTAAAGATGATTACAAAATTCAAGGAGGTCATGAAAATGTTTTGAGATGACAAATTTGGACCTAATGTCATATTTTATTGGCATTGAGGTCATTTAGGAGGATGACGAAATTTTCATATCTCAAAAAAGGTATGTTACTGATGTTTTGAAGAAATTCATGGAAAATTCGAAGTCAATCTCAACATCGATTAAAGAGATGTTGAAACTAAAAAATGGATATTGATTAAAGAATAATTAATTCAACATACTACAAGAGCTTGATTGAAAGTCTTAGATATTTTATTGCTACTAGATCAAACATTGTCTTTGGAGTAGGATTGTTGAGCAAATTCGTGGAAGAGTCACGTGCATGTCATTTACAAGGAGCAAAATGAATTATTAGATATATCAAAAGGTATTGTAACCGAAGAAATTTTTTATGCTAACATTAATGATATGAAGCTTCTCGGATATACAAATAGTGATTGGGCAAGAAATGTTAAACTAAGAAAAAGCACGTAAAGGTATACATTTCATCTAGAAATAGTAGCAATATTGTGGTCCTCAAAGAAACATGTTATTGCTCTTTTAACTAGTTGTGTAACTCAAACAATATGGTTAAGAAGAATTCTTGAAGTGATGCATTAGAAGCAAGATACTCCCACAATGATATTTTGTGATAACAAGACAATAATTGCATTATGCAAAAAATCCAGTATTTCATGGACGGTCGGTCAAAACACATAGATATTCATTTTCACAATATTTGAGAATTGATAACTGAGAAAGAAGTAGTGATCAAGTATTGTCCTACTAAAGAACAAATTGTTGATATTTTTACAAAATCATTGAAATATGAGTTATTTTACAAGTTAAAGAAAATGTTTGGAACAGTGGAAACTTTATTTAAGAGAGATAATGTTAGACATAAATCAAGTTGAATAAACCTTAAATGAGTCATGTATGTATTGTAGTTGTTAAAATAGGAAGTTGTTTGGAATGGTAAAATCTTTATTTAAGGGAGATAATGTTAGACATAAATCAAGTTTTTTTTTAATAGGAAGATGCTTGAAAGTTTTTTTCTCCACCATCTTTAAATAACACAACATCAACAAAAGATGGTGGGTTGTTGTTTTTTTTATCATGAAAACACTTTTACTCTTCTTAAGACAATAATGATGTTGGTAATAGATGGTAGCATGTTTGAAATTATTATAAAAGAATATATTGAGAAGAAGAGAAAAAAAGAGTAATAAATTAAAGTATGGATATGGAGTTTGTGAAGTGAAAAAAATATATAAATATGTGAAAATAGCAAATAGATATCAAAGAATCTGGATTTTAGAAAAAATTAGAGTTACAAAAATGTCCCTCTGATGTCGTATGTGGTGAGTTACAATTAATTTACTCAATTTTAAAACAAAAGAAATTCTAATGAGAAAAGAAATGTCTAATGAGTACTACTGAAGTATAAACATAAAGAAAAGAAAGATTCGATGGATTAAGGACGTAATGTAGATTCACTATTGCACGTTAAAAAGAAATAAAAAAAAATAGAAGAACTTTAGTATAAACATACATTGGGGTCAGATTACGCAACTTTCTGTTTCATACATTTTTCTGTTACGTATTGTTTGGTAAGTGTGAATTCATAAATATGTGATAAAAAATGATTGCTGAAATAATTGGAAAATGACAAAAATATATATATATATATATATATATATATATATATATATATATATATATATATATATATATATATATATATATATACACACATTTTTATATATTTTAAGTGCCAAAAACAGTCCAAAACAGTGTGAGGAAGAAGATTACAAAGGCAACAAAAGTAGAAACCAAAAGCTATCTAATTTGACCGTCAAACACAGAGTTCACGATCAACGAACAAGTCCACCGTTGAGACACACAACACAACGATGTGAAAGAGTTCAGTAAGTACGTGAACTGCAGTTTTCCCGGTAACCTCCCAGAATAAAAAACATACCATCATTTTTACAATATTTTTTTCCTTTTACTTACATCTTCAAACTACCACGGAAATCACTAGAGTACATGATTAACAAGCAAAAAACCACTCTCTCCAAAAGCGGCATCATAAAAAATACAAGCCAGAATCGAACATAAGGGAAAAAATAACCAAAACAAAGCGAAAGCCAAAGTATATGAACACAAAATCTAATAATAAGGTAAGAAAGGGCATGGGCATGGACGAACCCTATTGAGATGCCACAGCTACAAGGCAACAACGGTTTCGCCTTTGGTACTTCTAACTTGAGACCCAGAAGGCGTAGCTGTAGCTGCAACTTGTTTCTTTGATGCCACACCACACTTATTATTATCCTTTCGCTCATCCTGCTTCATCTGTTTTTCTCGGCATTCTGAACTGCAGAAAGCACTGTCACCTCTGCAATTTTCATTTTCAAGTTTTCAGCTAATATACAACGATAAAAATTGCATAGATAGCAACAAAGGAGAAATTACCCACTTGTACATGTAGATGTCACGACCAGGAACTAAACGGCGTTTGCAGAGAAAGCAAACGCGCAAAAACTCAGGGGTGTGTGCGGAATCTTCCGAATGCCTTCTATGGTTTCTGGGTGAAACCAAGGCCCAAACCCGGCTCTGATCTAAGCCGTTCGACCCAACTGGCGGTGGGTGCTTCGTCCATGGGTCCGGCCCAAGTCCTCCCTTGACGGGGTTGTTTTGGTCATCGTCGTCCAAGGTTGTGTTGAGATCGAAGGTTATCTCTGACATGCTGGTAGTTCTCTTCATTGGAGGACGAGGTCTCTTCCCTAACAACATCTTGTAATTATTATTATTACTACTATAAGTTTTTTTTTTGTCTGTGTGGGTTTAGAAAATTGGGATACTGTGTAACTGAGTGGAAGAGGGGGGAGAGAAGTAAGAAAGGGTATGGGAGCAGGTTACAAGTAGGTGGAGAGGAAAACGGCGAGGCTTGGGGAGATGAATAAAACAAGAACCTAAAACCGAGGAGTGAATCTGGGCCGTTGATGATGGGTGTGATGTTCATCATTAACGAGAAATGAAATCTCACGTCAACCTTTCCTTTTCAGTTGCCATCATTTAATTTTATGATTGAAGTTGTGTTATTAACAATTTTTCCCTTTTTTTAAATGCAAATTGTAATGGGAACTTAGGATACTTTTGAGTCTCCCAAAAAAAAAATCACTCAGGAGGAGTTTCATTGGCCACTCAAATTTCACATCATTGTATGAAAGATTGGGATCCACTGCATTTAGTGGTAACTCCGTACTTTCTAAATCTCAGTTATGCCCTTCCTTTTCCCCTGACCAAAATTTATCTCCTTCAGACTGTTGCCACTCCCATGAATTACTTCTAACTTCATTGAAATTTTAAATGTTTCTTGAGGTCATTATTGAAATTTTGTCTGTATTGTTATACTCTGTGTGGGCGGAGTATGTCTTGTTTATTCAATTTGTTTAAGATGTTCGACTCATCACGTTAGTTTCTTACCATTCAAACCTGTTATAGTTTACTCCTACATTAAAAAAAAACACAACTTATGCAACAAAAGAAATCACTAGGTAATGAATATTTAAAATTTAAGTAACATATTTAATATAATTATTTTCATGTTAATATAATTTACTTTACTAATATGTTGTTTTCCGAAAATAAAAGTAAATTTGAATCTCCTAACTAAAATCTTGATTTAATAAAAAATAAAGCAATAAAAAGATACTTATAAAAGAAACTTTTTCTCTGGTGTTGTTATATCTGTGGATGATAAAAAATTCATTATCGCTGGCAAATAGTTTGTAACTATGAATATTTATTACACATGAGTAACAGATATTTTAATATTGATTTATAAACAGATCTATAAGTATTATATTTATTTACTCATAGAAATCCATTATCTCAAAAAAATAAAAATAATAATTTAATTTAATTTAGAAGAAAATTAATTTATATTATTAGACTAAATTTAGTTAAAATTAAATTTTAATTTATATTTAATTTAATTTATATTAAATTTTAAATATTTTTTAATTTTATTTTAAAAATATTTAAAATATATATATTTTAATATTCACGGTTTTTGTGGTATTTGTCAGTTTTAAAATACTCATAATACTCATAAAATTTTCTGAAACAAATATTTACACAAATAGCAGGTCGATTGCAGATTGAGTTTTCATTTGCAGATTAAATTACAAATAGATATTATTTGTATCAGACTCGACTAGTTGTCATCCCTACATTGCTGAATTTTACAGTCAAAGATATTATTGATCAATGTAAAATTGTTGAGCTTACATTGTAGAAAAGACAGAGAGGAAGAGTGTCTCTGCATTTATTTTGTTTTGTGTTGTATTTGCATAGAGTTGAGTGAGACATGAGAAGGTATCAAAAGTGGAGAATCTAATTGGTGGGTGATGGATCCAAAAACAGTAAAATGAGGCATCTTTAGTTGCAACCATTAATTTTGGGGTGAAAATATCAAAGATTACTTTGGGAGCCGGATGTAGATAATAATGGAGAATCAACTCATGTGAGATCAATCAATGGCTTAAGTTTGAGTTTTGGATGTGTATTGTTGTTAAATGCTTTCAGGGATAGTTTTATTATTTATAATGATCCTACTCGAATCTCGCAAACTCGCCAATTAAGGATATTTGTGCTTTTTCTAACTTTCTTGTTTCATAAGTTTTTCTTTTCTTTTTGCATATTGGTCCCTATAGAGGATGTGAATTGCTTTTAGGATGAATTGTTACCATAATGATGATCACTGTTTCATACACATATCCATCAAAGTAGATAAAAAGAAAATTACACATAAAGAGACGCGGAGGTTGTCGCGGAAATCATAATAAAAAGTGATTTTCTAGTTATAAGTGGTTCATCTGTTAGGTCCTCCATCTATAAATAAAGAAACTCATGATAATCAACAACTCTTTTAAATACTCTTGTTTAATGTTAAATACACTTTTGAACTACAAAAAAATAAAAATAGGTGAAACAATGAACATTTTTTTAATATTGACACGAAGGTATGGACCTTTATGATTATAAATGATTAATAAAATATTTTCTACATTAGCTATTCTAAAAGTCGATTTAGAAAATAATTTATAAACTTGTTCCTTATACTTAATATAGACTTTGAAGTTTTTTAATATTTTTTAAAAATTATATTACACTTACAACATCACAAATGTTTTGATAAATGTTGAGTCTAACTTTCTACATCAATTTCCAATTGGTTTAGAAGGTTGACACATTTGCAAACCTTGGATTCTAAATTTAACTTTGGACATTAGTTTATTCTAAAACCAATGTAAAAAAAAAAAGTCTTATTTAACATTCACTGTGTTCTTTAAAAACATTATTCGCAAACAATAGAACATTCTTATTTTCTTGTTTTTCACTTCCAAAGAATAAAAATTCCTCTGACGTCCCTGGTTCTCTTTTTTTCCAACCCTACCTTAAATTGTTTCGTGTTCGTTGTATTGTAAGGGTTGATCCTTAACAATTGAAGAAGAAAGAAATTAAATTCGAGCAACTAAGAAAATAATTTTTTTATGACCTTTTTGTGATAAAGTAAGGTATATTGAAATGAATGTGATGAGTAGCGCAGTGTGTGAGAGAAAATTTTGTAGACATTACTATATGTATATGATAGTTTAATAGAATAACTGTTCTATATTTTTAATTGTTTAATTAGGCTTTCTTACTGACTTATATCTTTCGTGAAAAAAAATGGAGGAAGACGTTTTTATAGTTTAAATTGATGTTAGATCCATGATACACCCTGTAACGAGGAATGAATGGTATATTGCTGATCTTATGCTCATTGATTTATGACTTGAGTGTGAAGGAAAATGTTTTTATAAACTTCAATTGAAGTTAAATATATAATAAATGTAACGAACAAAATATTAATTATGGCTCATCTTTTGCTCACTGTATTCAAATAGAGTTTTTAATCTATCTTTTTTCCATAACATTTTATATATTTTTCTACTCACAACTTTATATTCATTTCATGCATGTCTAATTAATGATTTCAAAGATGAATAATAATAATAATCTGTAAAGTATGGCGTTTGGACTAAAAATTATAGTTAAGTGTTGATTTATTTTTATTAAATTCTTAAACATGTTTTCATATTGTAACTAATGTCCCTTTTCTTAATTTTGTGTTTTTTTAATTAGTTTTATAGACTTTTTCTTTAATGAAGTATCATTGTTGATGTGAAATTATTTAACATGCCACTTGATTGATACGAGTCTTAGATAGATTTTCTATTGGTTTTTTTTCTAATATATTGATATGTTGGTATTTTATATTTTTAATATATTTTAAAATATTACAATCGTGTTTATCAATACATTTTAAAAACACGATAAAGAAATAATACAGAAAACCCAACAGATAATTCAAATTCATAGTCATAGTCACTTTGTTTATTTGATTTACGTAATAATATTAATTGTCTTAACATTCATGTAACAAATATTAACAACCGAGACATATATAAAAGGTTATAAAACCAAAAAAAATGCATAGACACCGAAAAAGAAACAACACTGAATTATATGAACTAAATTTAAATTTATATATGTTTTTTTAGAAATTACCTGGATTATAAATCAATAAAATTACCTAAATGTTTTTCATTATTTCAAATAAAATTAATTTTAAGACAATAAAAGATTTATGAAAATTTTAACTTCTTAACATTGTTCTCTTCCTTATATGTATACTCTAGTTCAATAAAAAAAAAAAAGTGATAAGGACTTCACCCATTTTTTTAAGATTTATGTAATAAAAAAAATCTGTGAAAACATCAACTGATACGAACTTCACTCCTTTTTGCTTTTGAAGTATAAGGACATTTTCTTTATGTAAAAAGAAACTGCTTTATAAAAAGAATTTTTTAACATAAACATTAGCTGAATGTACGTCATACATATGTAAATTATTTAAAATTTTAATAAATTTATTCCTTGTTTTCAGAGGATTTGTTTCGATACTTGTTTTGTTTTTGATAATTAAATCAATTCGACGTAAATCTTTTACAAATAGAACTAATAAACACTTGATTTTCAATTTAGATTATTGTTTCAATTTACGATTCCAAAATTAATGTGAAAATCATGGATCAATTTAACAAATATTTTGATTGAAGATTATAAAAAATGTTTAAAAATAATTTTGATGTGTTATTTGAAAGAGTAGTGTAACCATATATATATATATATATATATATAATTTCTCATAATATTTGAATTATAACTAACACATTATTTTATTGTTTTAACATTAGGTAATAGAATAGTTGACATCTCTTAACACCTCATTCAAGTTGGTGCATGGATATGACACATTCTCAATTTGAATAGAGATTCATTAAACACTCTGCTTAACACTCATTTGGTGAGAACATAAGCCAACTGCAACTCATTTGGTGAACATCAGCCAACTCCAATTCTGATCTTATAAAGAGAACGAAAATTATTCCAGTTTCAAACTTTTCTTTGATGAAATGTCTATTAATATCATGTTGCATAGGATTGTGAGCAATTATTATAGTTAACGTATTGTCACAGTACAAACTTATAGTTTCACTTAGTTTAAAGCCCAAATCTAATAACACATTTTTAATCCACAAAAGTTCACATACTCCTAGTGTTTTGCCTCTGAATTCTCCTTTAGCACTAGATTTTGCTATTACATGTTGTTTTTTACTACTCCAAGTTACAAGATTTCCTCCTACAAAATTAAAGTATTTAGAGGTAGATCTTTTATCATATTTTGAACCTGCCTAATCTCCATCAATATACCCTTCCACCTTTAATTTCCATGATTTGAGAACAAAATTCCTTTTCCATGATGAACTTTAAATATTTCAAAATTCTTTCAACAACATCCGTATGAAGCTTTCATGGGTCATGCATAAATTGACTAACAACATTCAATGCATAGGTAATATCTGGATGTGAATGAGACAAATAAATTAATTTTCCTGCTAGCCTCTGGATCTCCCTTTGTTTATAGCCAAATGCCTTCATATATTTGGAATACCTTTCAAACCATGCTCTCGGGGATTGTTTTAATCCATATATAACCTTCTTTAATTTGTAAACCTTCATTCCAATTGAATTTGTCATGCCTGGTGGAGAATCTATATAAATTTCTTCTGAAATTTCTCCATGTAAGAAAACATTTTTCACATTAAATTGTAGAGGAGGCCAATCTTGGTTTGTTGTTAGCGATAAAAGTATTCTCACAGTGTTCAGCTTGGCTATTGGTGCGACAGAAGGATAAAATATCACTTACAAAAAATTTAAATCACAAAATGAAAATTCAAGACTTGATATCAGACGTAATATCTCACATCTTCAATAGTCGCATTGTCATGAATTAGCATGTTGTGGTTGAAAACATCAAATATTCAAGCTTGGAAATACTAAATATTTACACCTCAAGATTTATATCAACATTTCTAGTAACATCTTTTCTCTAGTGCTGTCAAAACGGGTCACCCGACCCAACCCTACTTGGCCCATTACGGGTTGGTCACTTAGTGAACCAAACCCAACCTAGCTCATTCATTAGCGAGCCAGAAAAATTTGAACTCGGTTCGACCCACCACGGGTTGTTGGGTTAAACAGGTTGGCTCACTAATTCGCTTAATTACAATTTTTTTTTAAATAACAAAAATTACAAACTTTTGTAATTCAAATATAAATAAATTTCACTCCTAAAATGATGTTAAACTCAAGACAATTCAAAATAATAAAAAAAATTACAATACAATCCACGTATAATGATTTGGATGGTATTTTTAGGGTTTCATGAGATAATAAATTAATAAAATAAAATTAAGTGGGTTGGTGAGCCAACCCGGCTCACACGGGTTCAACCTGGATGAGCCAGGTTGAAAATTGACCCGCATAAAAAAAATACATTTTTTTCAAACTCAACCTCGCTCAAACTGTGGTGGATCGAGTTGACCGCGAGTTGTAACTTATTTTGACAGCTCTAATCTTCACCATCGTGATTAGGGATATTAAAGTGAATCAATCTAACTTATACAGGTTTGTCAACTACCGATCGAGTTTAAAATGAGTCCATTCAACCCAACACAAATTTTGGTGTGTCATAAATTTGTAATTCAGCTCGACTTATTATAGGTTAGTGGATTAAGTGAAATGACTAATTTAAAAATAATTTTGTTTTTCGAGCTACTTTATTTTGTATATTTATTGTAATATAATCAAAATGGATTATCTTAACTCGTTTATTTATACACTAAAAAAATTGTGTAAGTTGTGTCAATTTTTTTATATATTATGATGGTTATAACAATCATTATTTACGTCTATGATGATATCGAAAATTACATAATTCGTGTCACTACAAAATATAAGGTGGTGGTTTATAGTGAATGATGACATAAACCGTCATTCATTGCATTATATAAAATGGTGTTTTTAGATGTAAATTAACAATTAAAGTTATCATAATATTTTTAATGAAACAAATTTAATGTAAATAGTGACTTTTTGAACTGACGTTTGCATCATATTTTTTTGTGTGTTTTTAACTGTCCTAATTCACATATTATATAATTTATAATCTACATTTATAGTTTATAATTCACCTATATTTATAATTTTTTTAATTAATTTTGTAATTTAATAATATGATCGTGAGATGTTTTTTAGTTTTTTTTCTTCTAATTTTAATTTTTTAATTAAATTAAAAAATAAAGATTCATATAATAGGAATTAGATGTTATATTAATTACTATTAAATAATATTTATTAAGAATTAATGTCAAATTTAGAATGATCTATTTTAAAATGATGTACATTGTAATATAATATATGACTTCGACAGAAAATGATATTTCTCTTTCGTAAAAACCTTTTGAAATTCTTATCTTTTGACGATCATTCTCATCTCACATTCACTAGTGATGTCAATATTAAGTGTTTCACATTAATTTGTAATACCATGAGTTAGATTAATAGTCACAAATATCAATTATGTTAAAGATAAATGCAAATACGAAACTAGAATCTTCATTTATTTACATCTAATTTAACTAATTAAATTATTAATATTTTTTTGTATACATACATATGAATTCACTCATAAAAAAACGACACACAATTACGGATAAAATTGCATTGAATTTTGGGATATTTTAGAACTTTGGGATAAACTTAAAGCTAAGAGACATTAAATCTTGATTTTGGGTGATGGTAAAATGTTTGTGATCAACAACCTATTATGGAAGTATAGTACCAGAGAGGAAGGATGAAAAATGAAAAATTGAGATAAATACTAAAATGAACGTAAAATTATCTGACAAATGGTGTTGGTCACATTAATAAATTTTTAACTGTTTGGTCTCATTTATTAAAAAAATTTGAATGAAAATTAATCAAAGTTTAATATATATACACAAAATATAATTTTGCACTATTTGTAAATATATTTTTTATTTAATAATAAAAAATAGAAAGAACAGTTCTGGTTTCAATTTGGACATAAAATACGAGAACGTCAAGTAACGAACATGGTTTTATTTATTTATTTATTTATAAATAAGCAAAAACCATGAGATTAGTGGTTGACTAAATGATGATACCCAACCTCAAAGACTTTGCACAGTAGAGTAAAATAATGTGTAAATTCTAACAGTCACGAATCTGAGTCTTAATTATATCTCTGAAACAAAATAATTTTACATAATTTGTTAATAACCAAAAGAAAGATGATGAAGTTGAATAAAGTCTCGGATCCAAAGATGAACACAGCAGAAACTTCAACGACTGACCAATTGTCACAATAGTTAATCAATGGTGAAGGTTTTGCAGCTGGCCATTTCCTTTCGGTGAATTTTCTTAATAAAGGTGAACATAATCTTATAAATATTTAAGAAAGAAAAGAAAATCCTTAAAATAATAAAATAAATAAATTATAGAATTATAATACAATGGTTACAAGTTCGAGGTTTTATGGAAAAAAAATACAAATTTAATATTTGAAAAAGACAAAATTCTATCTATAATATGTTTCATTTAATTTTCGTGTTGATATTTAGGAACATTATTTGGATTAGCAAAATAATGCGACTTTTAACACGATAGGATCAGGTTCCCGAATGCAAAATTTTCGGCGCGTGACGCGGAATTAACAGATGCACTTTCATTTGGATGGGCAAACAGCTTGTTAACTACCATACTCACATCTCACATGCCATCACCGACAGCGCCAGCTGCAAACATTATGATTCCACACCGCCTCATCTCATTTCCTCTCCTCTACGCTCCTCTCTCTTTACACCCTTACCGTAACTTCATCACAAACAGACAATCTTTTATCGTAATGACGTGGCATGTTTTACTTGCGTCACCACCTTTCTCTGCGGTGCGCTCCAGTGCAGGCGAACTTTTACCACGCGCTTTGCTTTTGTTTTCTTTATGCCCGTTTCTCCAACTTCACACTCGAACCGCTCCTTTTATTGCACTCCTCAACCCCAATTTACTCTGTGCTTACTCATTCCTATCCAAAGCCTCTTCTTATTCTCCATTTTCTTCTTCTTGTTCTATCGGTGACGAGCATTATGGCCTCAAGGGCAGTGTTACTGTTGGCTTTGTGTGTTCTTCCGGCGATGGTTGTGGCCATTCGCCCAGCCAAGAACCCTTTTTCCGTGAAGGGTCGCGTCTATTGTGACCGTTGCCGTGCTGGTTTTGAGACATCTGCAACCACCTACATTGCTGGTAACTGCTAATCCTTTTCTTCTCTCTTTCTCTTTTAAACGCTAGTATTTCTGTCTTATGAACTAAAATCTCAGATCTGTTTCCTAAACTTAATCCCTGACGTTTCAATGTAATCTTTGAGGTATTCATTCGTGTGCTTTTGTTTGCTTACTTCAGTTTCGCCTTTCTACTCTTAGAACCGTTTGGTTTAGGATAATACGGTAGTTTCATTTCGAATTTCTCAACTGTGATATCAGATCTGACTGTGTAAGTTGTTGTAAACTTACGAATGAGTACTTTGCAAGTTCTAGTGACGAAGACCTGGAGTTTGTTTTCGGGAAAATCTGTGTTAGTTATTTGTTTTGCACACGATGTTGCTACATGTTACTAGGTTACTCCTTGTTTGCTTTGTTGTTAACTGTGGCCTGATTGGGTGGATCTGTTCAAAAATTAATTTCGCAATTTCGATTTTCGTTAAAATTGATTTTGAACGGAAGGGTTTTATGCTTGGTGGTTCAAAAGCAATTTAGTGGTAAAATATATGTTTTTTTTATATCACAAAATCTGAAGTCACCATCGATTATTTCACTTCAAAATCAATCATAGATCTAGAATCAATAGTCTAAATATGGACCACACAAGTGAGCATTTACTTAAATTTACGCATATTGAGGTGGTATCGAATGATCCAGTGAGAATCCAAACATGCACTTAGTAGTTGTTGGAAGATTGTAAGATGTTTTTGTTTGATGGATGATTGTTGGCAGGTGCGGAGGTTATGTTGCAATGCAAGAGCAGGACGACCAACGAGGTTGTGTACACAAAGAATGGGAAGACTGATTCGAGCGGAGCATACACAATATACGTGGATGAAGATCATGCAGATGAGGTCTGCAATGCTAAGCTTGTGAGCAGTCCTCACCCTGAATGCAGGGAAGTGACCCCTGGCCGTGACGAAGCCCTTGTTATTCTCACCCGCTACAATGGCATTGCCTCCGACGACAGGTACGCCAATGCCATGGGATTCATGTCTCAGGATGTTGCTGCTGGCTGTGCTGAGGTCCTCAGGCAATACCAGGAGTTCGACAACGAGAACTAATTAATTAATTGATTGATTTCAGTATATTATCACTATCTACTTTCGTTTTGGGTTTCCTCATGTCTATTTAATTCAATCTTGATGTGGAGTGTTATCTCGACATTTTCATATTATGTTATATATAATATATATGTTGATGGACCCTGCTTAATTATATTATTACATCAAGATCTGTCTTGGACTTTGAGGTGTGTTGTTTTTCGTTGAAGGTCTTTTCTTGGATTATACTGGTAATAGACTTGATTGTGAAATAATCAACATTTTCTCATATTTATGGCTTTGATGATTAAGTTTTCTGCCCTTTGGTGGCGGTTAAAGGTTCCTGCATTTTTTTTCCTTACAATTATTGAGTTTTGGCAAAAGTCACCGATCACTTGGGTTGATTTCGAACGGCATCCGTTTTAATTGGGTTTTGTCTGGTCTAATTGTTTTCTGTTATAGTTTCTTAGAATAAAGATCAAAGTCCATTTCAATTTTCTTTTTCTTTTCACGATCAAATCAGTATCAAATATAGTTGAACTTAATAATGGCGTCATTGTCAACTGTTATATATAACAAATCAGTGTTTAAAAACTTTCGTAGAAACTATCAAATGGTTAAATTTACTGTTTCTGTACGAGGATTTAGGGTGCAAACAAATTTGTTTGGGGTTTAAGCAAACCTAATCTAATTCAAATTAGTTGGTTTTTTGCATATTTTTTTTCGATAACATTTTTTAGTTTTTCATTAGATCTAATCTATGAATAAAATTTATGATTTGAAATCATCTTTTATAGTTCTTTTAAAAATAGATTATATTATTCTTAAAGTTAGAAACTAATTGGGGCCCAAAGTAAGCGCCTTGTGGTTGAAGCGGCCCAGACGCCGAAAACTATGTGGTGCATGATTATAATGCATTAAGTCGTCAAAATGATACACATTAGTTTAATGTTATGGAAAGTGCAATGGGATTAATTGTGAAGTAAGACAACTAAAAAGTATCAATATTTCATTAAACTATTTGCACATAAACATTAAATTTATGCACCTATTAACATATAAATATATAATTTGATAATTATGTCATGTCTTGGAATAAAAACTTTGTGAATATTATTTTAAAAAATTAACTAAAAATACTAAAATAATTTAATTTTGACTATTTCTACTTTTAGTTTAAATATCACGAATAACTGAATATATGAAAGCTGAAAATATTTACTTTGCATTCGTGTAAATCTTACTAATCTTGTGTTTGTCTCCGTACAAATCCGAAATTATTCACTACTTCCAATTTAATAGGATTTCTTCTATCTTGTATTTATTTTTGCAGAATTAAAGGATATTAAATATATATTCTTGAATACTTTAATTATTTAACATAAAACATTAATATAATTGAAGTATATTGAATAATTTCCTTTTCAACAAGATACATTTTTTTTCGCTCATGCTTTACACCTGATACAGAAGATAAACTTTCTTTTAACAAATTTTATTTATAATATAAGCGAGAGTCTCTTAAATTTGACTATAAGAAGAATTTGAATAGTATGTTATACATTTTAATTAAAAATATTCATTTTAAAGTAATGAATATTTACAATTTAATATTCATATATTTTACTTTAACAATTTTATATGTATTTTTTTAAAATAATAAATACTTTTTAAAATATTAAGAATAAATTATTTGATATATTTATTCACTAACTGATAAAAAAGGACCTAAGCCCATGTCCACAATCCACGTACCTATAACCTCCAGTTTAGAAGATATGAATAAGACGCAGATTCTATTTGCACCTTCTTTTTTTCTCTTTACATGTTTATTCATATATAACTATTTTTTGAGTAGTTTTGAAGAATTCTTTTTATAAGGAAACTTTTCTTAATATATTGACAAAATTGTATCACAAAAAATAGTTTTCATAATATATAAAAATTAGCTACGTTATTAAATCGGTTTCAAAATGTAAAAACTATTTACTGCAGTGTAATATACCGTGATTTAGTTAAAAATTACTGGAAATATGCTTGTATAAGTTTAGACAAAAAAAATGCTAACTCAAATATATATATATATATATACACACACATTTATATATATATATATATAAAAGAAATTAAATAATATTTTATCAACTAAAGTTAATATTTCAATTATTTGTCTTCATATAAAAATTTATTAAAAAATAAATAAATAAATACAAAACATAGGATCACATGTAAAAATTACAAAAATCTAAATAAATATATGATTGTAAATTATTAAATCACATTTATTATTATAAATTAAATAATTTATTAGTATAATGATTTCCATCACAAAAATATAAGAAACTTTGACCCATATACTTATTAAAATTAACGTTTATGCGTAAATTAAAAATAATTTCTTGAGTAATGAGATATATTCTATAAATTAGCTTATGACTTAATTTTAATTCATTGATAACGTCATTTTATTTTAGTTTTCTATAATATTTTTGGAGATGTTTACCAAAATAGATTTTGAATATATTTGAACAAACTTCGTCCATAAACATTTATAAGAGGAAAAAATAAAATAAATAAAAATTTCGATAAACTAGTTTGTATATTTAGAGAATGCATATAAGAGAGATTTTATACATTAATTTTAACTTACTGAAAAAATAAACTTTCTTTTTCAACCGTAAGGAAATTGATATATGTATAAAAACCAATATATATAATTATATATATAAGTAATAAAAAAATTCTTAGGCAAATTTTTATAATAAAATCTAAATAAATTTATAAAAACAATATAAAATATAACATAAATTCTTTGGCTTTTTTGAGATGTCCGTGGTAATTTAGCACCCCCTATAATTTATCAGCACCAATATTCATGCTGTTTTAAACTGTTCAATATTATTGTTTTCAAATAAGAATTTATTACTGGACTCAGTGATTAACAAATTCTTAGTTGAAAACAATTTAAATTATATTATAATATCTTTATAATATGGCATACCATAATTTCTTTTTAATAAAAGAATTGATATATCGAGGACAATGGTATCCAACAGACATTCTAAAACTATCAATAATCTTAAACATATGAACATTTAAATTAAAAGAGAAAAAGACTATCAATTAATATATTCGATCAATTACCACAATAAATGTTAAATACTGATATATTTAAATGATAAATTAGTCAATGTTTTTAGTAAAACAAATTAAAGAGTTCATTACAAAATTGTAAAACGCTTTTAGAGTTTTTCAATTACAATTTAAGTAATTTATACATATAGTCAATATATGATGGGCAAATTTGACTAAAAATCTTTTTATACAAGCTGCATATATATCAGTATATAAAGTAATTTGTTGAAAAGTATGATAGATTATGTAAAGTTGAAACAGTTTTTTAAGTTAAAGAGCATTTAAAAAAGTATATTTAAATGTTAGAGAAGATGGAGGTTGATTAAGGAGGCGCAAAATGCGAGGCATATTCGATTGCAGCGAGCGGAAGTAGTTGTTGACTCATTGTATTGCATGCTGAACACGTGATCGATCTGGTTTATTACTTTATTTAAGCCACCTTTGAAGATTTCAATGTCAAAGCCCTTGATCTCATCGTTCAATTCAAACTAATCACTCATACCAAATGGGTAGGTGGGGAGTGGAGAGACTGCCTAATTTTCTTCTTTTTGTTCTTCAACGTATCATTAATGAAGCCTTAAATTTGCTTACAATATTTTTACTAAAAAAATCTCCTACCACCCCTTTCCTACATTTCTTAAATCTCTCCAACAATGTCTTCTTTGAAGACATTTTGGTGAACTTATTCAAATCTCAACTCCAACTCATCAACCTCTCCTACAATAGATTTTTCATGAATATTTTATCCAAATCTCAACTCCAACTCATAAACTTTTCTTACTTAGTGAAGGAATACCTGAATCCAAAATACTACAAAATCTATAGTATATTCGGTCGGTGATACATCCCTAACCAATGATGAACCTCAAACATCCAAGAGAATAACTAATAGCGTAAGTCATCAGTAGTGCAAAGTTGTGAGTCTTTTTCCTAAAAAACAATAAAGAGGAAGCCATTAACAAAGCAATGAGGTGCTCAATGTTGTTTTGAGTGGGTTGGAAATCAATTAATTAAGTGGGTCGCAAGTCATCAAAAATTCTATAAAGGAGTCACACCATCAACATGACACACATTTTCCTAATTTCAGATATACAAATTGTGATTAGTGGCACATGTTTAGAGATTTAATATAGAATTAGTTGCTTTTACTTTCACTTAACGCAACTGACCTCAACTATAAATAAAGGGACTGCTTCCATTGTAAATCAAACCTTATTAATGAGTAATGAAACTATGCCATTTTGGAGAGTTGAGTGTTGTTTAATTTAGAGTCTTATCTTGGGAGAGGTGGTTCAAGTGGTAACTCATTCACTTATCTTAGAGGAGTCCAAGTGGAACATATCAAACAACTTTCGTGCTTCTAGTGAAACGTTCCAAGTCTCATTTGCATGGTTCCATCCAAATAAGTTCTTCTACTAGTTTAATTTTACAATTCGTGCTTATGCATGTGTGTTTACTAAATTCCAATATGAATAATGTTTATACTCCTTAGATAAACTCGTATTAGTTGAACCTCAATCTCATTCATGAAACCTTATCTTCGGCTATTGTAAACAGTTCCTTTTTTGTGCACCTCACTCTAGAGGATAAAACTTTCACAGGAGTTATTTCTCCCACCATGACTACCATGTCGAAGCTTTAGGTGTTTTTGTTTTCATGAAATCAATTTTCTAGTTCGGTTCTCACCTTTGTCTTCCACAATTCGAATATGTAAAGTGTGAATCTTAAGTTTAATCCTTCATGCGTTTTTCACGTTGTAAAGTGGAAAATGCAATAATATTTAGGTGGTTTTAGATGTTAAAGAGAATCACATAATTAATGTACAATTTTCCTAATTGTTGACTTTCATGACGATGTCATTAAGGACCTTTCTCTTTTCTAGAATTTTTTTTACTAACTTTTGCTAATTTCCTACTAACAAAGAAGTGGTAAAAAGATTCAATAAAAAAAATTCAGGTTAGATTGAGGATTGAAGATGTTGAATTTAAAAAAAAAGGTTCGATAGTGAAAAAAAATTCTAATAATTGAAATTGGTGAAGAGAATTATATATAAGTTATAAAATTATAAAACTATAAAAAAAATAATGGTAACCCCATCTCGTCAAGTTAACAAAAAATTAAATGATAGATGAAGTTAAAATGTAGTTTGATAGAATACCAATCAATTCAACAAATAATTTTGTCGATATAATTAATGAACAATGAAAAGTAAATCATCGCATACATTAAATGATGTTATGATAATGATAGTCACATAACCTAGACAATAGTAATAATTATGTCTAATTGATAGTATATTTAAAAGAACATTGACTATCGCTTGCAAGTAACCTATGTAGTTGATTTTGAGTGTCATATTAAACTTTTTAAAATACTTCGATGACTAATTTCAAAGAGTTAAAATGATGGTTGCCATAATTCCTTATTACGATCACCAAATGTTTTAATATCAAAGCATTACAAAAAATTTGCATATTGTAAATGCACAATTTGTCTAATAAAAAAAAGTTATTGATAATATAAGTTTGCAAACGAAAAAAAATTGAGTTTATTAATAAAATTAAGAATTTTTTTGATAATTATCAATGATCATAAATTCATTGATAATTATCCATTGATACTTATCAATGAATTTTGGTTATTGATAAAATTTATCGATAAAAACTATAATTTGATATTATTCTTTCTAATCTTTTTCCTATTTTGCTTTTCTTTTTTTTCCCTTTTTGTCGTGTGTTCACTACGGGCACCTCTAACTCATCCTCCTCTTCTTCCTTTTCCTGTCTTTTCTCTTCCTTTTTCTCATCCTTCTCTAACTTCAACCGACATGCCTTTGGAGTCGCTATCACTACCAACTTCACTTTTCCTTTTCTTCCTCATTCTCTTCTTTTCTTTTGTCTACTTTAATATATAAAAAACTCATCAGATTTAGAGAAAAAATTGTTACTTAAATTAACAACAAAAACATATATTTGTAAAAATAATTATAAGTTATCGATGAAATTTTTCATAATAAATATTACCAATGAATATCGGTCGATAATATAAATTTTAATTTATGTTGATCTTATCGATGAATTTTATTATTAAATTTGTTATCGACGTATATTCGTCAAAATGATTTTTTTAAGAAGTACAAGAATTAATATAAGAATGTCATGTATATTAATATAAAAGAAAAGGTTTTAAAAACAGAATTAAACTTTTTTTCATCTTTTTATGGTAATATGTCTTGTGATAAGATTTTT
>NW_028274446.1:0-49103 GCF_029865625.1 Vigna umbellata | reverse complement strand
AAAAGCCAATAACACATGCAGACCTTAAAGTCAAAAACATGCATACACAAAACCCTATAAAAAAATTATTAACGAAGAAACTAACCTGAAGAGCAGATTCGAAATGAAAATGGAGGGAAATGGAGGAGTGCACGACCTAAAACGTAGGCCAAAAAACGCCGCCCAAGAACACGCAACAAACTGCACCAAAACGCACCGAAAACGATTTTTAATCGGTCCAAATGAAAGATATTTCATTACTGAACAATTTAATCTGAATAAAAGTAAGATTAAATGGTCCAAAACAGATAAAAACCAACCTGGAAATGCAAGGCGCAGAGAGAAAACGTGGGGAAGATGATGAACAGTGAGCGTAACTCCTCGCGGGTTCGCATTTTGGTATAAATTCCCTTAGACGTCCGTTACCGGGAGGCCCCGACGTCTATAATACTATAGACGTCGGGGCAGTCACTAATATGACGTCTTCTAGTTTTAAAAATTGATATTTGCGGGGGGATTTTAAACGTCCGTTAGAGGGGCCCCGACGTCTATAATGTTATAGACGTCCAGCCCCCTCCAGAACAGACGTCTAAGAGGCTGACAGGGTAGTTGAAGAGTTAATTGTGTTCAGCCTTTTAGATGTCCGTCCTGGAGGGGGCCCTTCTAAAGGACGTTTAGAAGGCTGAAGCAATGAACTCTTCAACCTCCCCGTCAGCCTTTTAGACGTCCATCCTGGAGGGGCCCCGACGTCTATAATATTATAGACGTCCGACCCCCTCTGACAGACGTTTAAAAGCCTAAAGCATTCAACTCTTCAACCATCTTGTCAGCCGCTTAAATGTCCGTCCTGGAGGGGCCCCGACGTCTATAATATTATAGACGTCCGGCCCCCTCTGACAGACGTTTAAAAGGGTGAAGTATTCAACTCTTCAACCACCCTGTCAGCCTTTTAGACGTACGTCCTGGAGGAGACATCGGGGCCCCTCCACGACGGACGTCTAAGAGGCTGATAGGGTGGTTGAAGAGTTGAATGCTTCACCCTTTTAAACGTCTGTCAGAGGGGGCCGGACGTCTATAATATTACAGACGTCGGGGCCCCTCCAGGACGGACGTCTACAGTCCTACTTATTTACATTGATGCCACCAGTCAATTATTTACGTTGGGGTTTTTGTGGACGAACGTCTATTGGGTGACGTTAAAGGCCAATTTTGCACTAGTGCATGGTAGAAGCCAAAAAAATGAATGAAAACTACAAGACAAATGATGGAAATGGAACCTTAAAATCAAGAAACTTGGCACACAATAAGGAGGTAGCAATCTAATGATTTTATGAAGACAAAACAGCAAGAAAAAATGGAGGCAGAACAGTGGCACAAAATGAACAAGACAGCAGCAAACAAATTGACACAACTAAGAAGTAAATCACACCAACATGCTAGGCATACATGAAGAGTAAGATCAAATTAATGCTGGAAATAATTTGGTAAACCTCAAACCTATATATTCTATAATTGAAGTAAAATAGAGGCTCAAAATGAAGCTAGAAAACACACCAACAATGAAGATAGCTCACGGCCAGACCAGCACAAACAATGCAAAATAGTTTTGAATTTTTTTGTGGTGCATGCAGTTTAGGAGATTGGCCTCTCGGCCAAGTAAAATTGAGGTGCTTAGCTGTGTTTGCACAAAGCTAATATTTGATTGGTTTAAAACCTCTCCTAATGCAGAATATATAAGCAAAGTTTACACACATAAATCCTATGATGATCAAACTCCATTCAGCATACAAACATGGAGATGTAAAACTCTTAGCTATGCAATTTCAGAAAAATACTCTAGAAAACTCCTAAAGAGGACAAACATATGACTCAATTCAAAGTTAACAAGCAAGGAAAGTGATGAGTCGTTATTTCTTGAATTGTATTTAGTTTATTGTGTGGACCCTACCCTCATTATAAGAAACTCACGGCCTTGGAAGCTAGGGCTGCCACTTGCCACTTACTCTTTCATTCTGACCTTGGTTTTCCGAGAACGCTGTTTTCAATGGAAAAAGAAAAAGAAGAGCTTATGTTTTGTTCCTTTGCTAAATTCTCATTGCCTTCTCATTTTTTGGTTTTTATGCACTGTTGATTGATGTTTAGTCAAGCAGTTGTTACGGAGATTTCAATTTGAAGAAGAGGAGGCAGCAGTAAAATGAATGGGGCTGGACGTGAAAGAAGAGGAGGCAGCAACCGTCACCTTCATTTGGTCTTTTTCTTGAACAATTTTTATTAAATGAAAAAGGGAGAAGTCACATTCAGCTTGGTGAATGAACGGTGATTGGAGAATGATGCTCCAGCTTGGATGGTGAATTTATTGAAGCATTTTATTTGGCTTAAAGCACACTCTGCACGGTGAAGAAGTGGTGCAGCACATGATTCATTTTCTTCCTTTCTTTACTAGGACGAAGAAAACGCTGGCAGTAGAGAGCACACGGTCACATCATGGGAATTTATTCCCCTTGTCATGGCTGGCTGAATTGAATAAAGGAAGCACATTTTTCATTTTGGTTTCTAGAAACAAGAAACGCATATTAATTCAATTAGAGAAAGCACGGACAAAGAGAAACCATTTCATTTCCTTTCTTTGGAAGCACACGTAATTCTTGGAGAATAAAGTCTAGATGATGGGACGTTTGGCAGTAGTATAAATGCAAGTCTTTTATTTATTTGAGAGGAAGATTAGGTGGAAGAAGTGGTGTCACGGCTGGAAGAAAAGAGAATGGTTTTTGATTTATGCAATGAGAAGCTGATTTGGTGGGAGTAGGTAGTGTGCAGGGACGTTATGGCTTAGAGGAAAAGTGACTTGCTTTTGATTTTTTTTGGAATGAAAGGTAGATTAGGTGGAAGAAAGGGGTGTTACGTTTGGGAAGCGGAGAGATCATTTAGGATGGAGAAAGGGTGTCCACGCTATGGACGGTGCTTTATTACTGGTGGCGCATATTCGTTTTTGCTGGGAAGAACACGCTGCCACGGCTTATGAGAGGGCACACGTGAAGTAATTTTGTTTTACAATTTCCATGCTTTATTCCAATGTGCATTTAATGTGTTAGCTCAATATTGCAATTTAATTTAAGAGCATTGAATGAGTTTTCTTATTTTAATTTAATGTTTTCATTTAATTTAGTTGTAATGTTAACTTTAGTGACCAACCGTTTTAATTCTACATTTACATTTGTGTTTATATTCGTGTTTTAATTTAGTCCTTCTGCATTCACAAAAACACTTTCAAACCCCCCCCCCCAACTTCGTGTTTGACCTATTGACTGAACCAAATTTGGTCCTTGAGAGACGACCTAGGAGTCACTTCCTAGTTTATACTGCATTAAGTTTGCAATCAACTTTTGTGTGAGGTGCGACCCTCTCAACAAAATGGCGTCGTTGCTGGGGACCAACGGTTCGGTCTTAGGTCTTTTGTTGTGTTTTGTCTTGTATGTTTGAGTATGTGTGATTTGTTTGCTTAGGTTGTTTTGTGTGTTCAAAATTTTTGTGCTATCGTTTCATTATTTTAGGGTGTTGTGACTTAGTGCATGACTAGGGGAAATCCTGGGCCTATACCACCCTTTGATCCTGAGATTGATAGAACTTTTCATAGGTTAGCTAGGCATTCTAGAAATTTATCTTTAGAGTCTGTTTTTGAGTCTGTTCCATTAGATACTGTGCATCCCACTCCTGAGTACTTTGTGCATACTGCATCTACTGCATCTGTTGCATCTGCACTTGATTCTGATTCTGATTCTGTTGTTTTTCACACTGAGAACGATATGGCACAACCTCCACCTTGTGAGAGGACTTTTAGGGAGATGGTTGCACCTGATTTCGATATTGAAAGCTTGTGCATCCAATATCCTGATGAGGACGTTCCATTTGTTCTCAAGACTGGACTGATCCATTTGTTGCCCAAGTTTCATGGTCTTGCAGGTGAGAGTCCACATAAGCATTTGAAGGAATTCCACATTGTCTGTTCCACTATGAAACCGCATGATGTTCCTGAAGAGCACATCTTCTTGAAGGCATTCCCTCATTCATTGGAAAATGTTGCTAAGGATTGGTTGTATGGTTTGGCGCCTAGATCCGTCAGTAGCTGGGATGATCTGAAGAGGCTGTTCGTGGAGAAATTTTTCCCAGCATCCCGGACCACAGCTATCAGAAAAGACATAACTGGGATTAGGCAGCTTGGTGGAGAGAGCTTGTATGAGTATTGCAAGAGATTCAAGACACTTTTTGCTAGTTATCCCCACCATCAGATACCTGAACAACTCCTTATCCAGTATTTCTATGAGGGTTTGAACAACATGGATCGGGGTATGATTGATGCTGCCAGTGGTGGAGCTCTTGGAGACACCACACCTACTGAGGCCAGGCAATTGATTGAGAAGATGGCCTCCAACTCTCAGCAGTTTAGCACCTAACAGATATGTGCCTCCACCTATGCAACAACATCAGAGGCAACAATGCGCCACAGCATCAGCAAGAGGCACCTGCCCAACCAGCTGCCCACCCTTCCACTTCATTTGAACCTTCATTAGAAGAGTTAGTGAGACAGATGACTATGCAAAACCTGCAATTTCAGCAAGAGACTAGAGCTTCCATACAGAGTCTCACTAACCAGATGGGTCAGATGGCTACTCAGATAAACCAGGCGTAGTCTCAGAATTCTGATAAGTTGCCATCCCAGACTGTGCAGAATCCAAGGAATGTGAGTGCCATAACCCTCAGATCAGGGAAGCAGATTGTTGTGCCTTCAAAGCCCGCTTCTACACCTACACCCGTGCCTGCCACTTGTCCTAGACAGAACGACCATGACGGTCCACGCAGAGCATTTGAGGTGGGTTGATCTTCTTCTCCAACCGGTGGTTCTTCTACAAGTGGATCTTCTCCCTTTTCCACCACCACCGCTGCCGCACCTTCTCCATTGGTTGACCGAACTATCCCTCTTCCATTCCCTTCACGGGCACTTCCTAGCAAAAAGATGGAAGAGGTGGATAGGGAAATTTTGGAGACCTTCAGGAAGGTAGAGGTGAACATACCTCTACTCGATGCCATCAAGCAAATACCGAAGTATGCCAAATTCTTGAAGGAGTTGTGCACACACAAGAGGAAGATGAAGGACAATGAGAGGATTAACATGGGAAGGAATGTATCTGCGCTTATTGGTAAGTCGATCCCGCACATTCCTGAAAAGTGCAATGACCCAAGTATATTTTGCATTCCTTGTGTGATTGGAAACAATAAATTTGAGAATGCCATGCTTGATTTGGGTGCTTCTGTTAATGTCATGCCTTTGTCTATATATGCATCTTTGTCTCTTGGTCCTTTGCAAACCATGGGTGTGGTCATTGAGTTGGCCAATAGGAGTGTTACCCACCCAACAGGTTTCATAGAGGATGTCTTGGTTAGAGTTGGTGAATTGATTTTTCCTGCTGACTTTTATGTTTCGGAAATGGAGGAGGGATTCTATCATGGATCGGCTCCCATTATCTTAGGCAGGCCATTCTCGAAAACTGCCCGAACTAAGATTGATGTGTATGTTGGAACTTTGTCTATGGAATTTGCTGATCTTGTTGTTCATTTTAATATCCTTGATGCAATGAAATTTCCAGCTGAGGACCATTCTCTGTTTAGGATCGATGCATTGGATGACATTATTGATGAATTTGTTGTTGACGACTTTCATTCTTTGCATGAGAAGAAGCATTCTTTTCTATCTTCTTTGCATTCATGCATTGAATCTAGATTCGAATCAGGATTTGAGAATGATGTTGATAATGTTGTGGATTTTGATGAGGATTGTGATGTCCAGGATATTGATGTTATGCATGATATTGATGATGTTGTTGACATATCTATGATGGACATTGATTTGGACTGTGATGAGATGAGTGTTCTGCCTATACCTGTACACTCTTTAGAGTCAGAATACATTAACCACGTTGCAGGAAGTACACTTGAATCTGACTTGCAGGCACCCACTCTTGAGCTGAAACAGCTCCCAAATAACCTCAAGTACGTGTACTTGGAGGATGATGAGAAGAAACCGATGATCATTTCTACCTCTCTTGATTATGTTCAAGAGGAGAAGTTGCTTGGTGTGCTGAGGAAGCACAAGAAGGCCATTGGTTGGAGTTTGGCTGACATACCTGGTATTAGCCCATCCACATGCATGCATAGAATTCTTTTGGAAGATGGGGCAAAGCCAGTGAGACAGCCACAAAGAAGGCAAAACCCCTTGATCATGGACGTCATCAAGAAGGAGGTGACCAAGCTTTTGCAAGCTGGGATCATCTACCCTATTTCAGACAGTCAATGGGTGAGCCCCATCCATGTTGTGCCCAAGAAAACTGTCCTCACTGTGGTGAAGAATGAGAGGGATGAGCTTATCCCAGCTAGAGTGCAGAACAGCTGGAGAGTCTGCATTGACTATAGGAGGCTCAACCAGGCAACCAGGAAAGATCATTTTCCCCTGCCATTCATTGATCAGATGCTGGAGCGCCTGGCAGGTAAATCTCATTATTGTTTTCTTGATGGTTTTTCTGGTTACTTTCAAATAAATATTGCGCCTGAGGATCAAGAGAAAACCACATTCACCTGCCCCTTTGGCACTTTTTCCTATAGGAGGATGCCCTTTGGTCTATGCAACGCCCCTAGTACCTTCCAACGGTGCATGCTTAGCATTTTTAGCGACTTTCTTGAGAGTTGCATAGAGGTGTTTATGGATGATTTTACTGTGTATGGATCCTCTTTTAATGCATGTTTAGACAGTCTGGAAAAAGTTTTGAAAAGATGCATAGAAACAAACCTTGTTCTCAATTTTGAGAAATGTCACTTCATGGTTGAACAAGGTTTGGTTTTAGGGCATATCATTTCTGAAAAGGGAATAGAGGTAGACCCTGCTAAGATATCTGTGATTTCGCAGTTGCCTTACCCCTCTTGCGTGCGAGAGGTGCGATCTTTTCTTGGACATGCAGGTTTCTACAGGCGCTTCATCAAAGATTTCAGCAAGAAGGCGCTCCCCTTGTCCAGACTACTGCAGAAGGATATTGACTTTGCTTTTGATGACAGATGCAAGCAGGCGTTTGATTGCCTAAAGGAAGCTTTGACCACCACACCTATCATTCAGGCACCGGATTGGACAGCCCCATTTGAGCTAATGTGTGATGCGTCTAATTATGCATTGGGGGCTGTCTTGACACAGAAAATTGACAAGCTGACGAGAGTGATCTACAATGCTTCACGCACTTTGGATGCTGCCCAAGCAAATTATACGACCACTGAAAAAGAGTTGTTGGCAATTGTTTTTGCCCTTGATAAGTTTAGGTCATATTTGCCTGGATCACCTATTATTGTGTATACTGACCATGCAGCTCTAAAGTTTCTGTTGAAAAAGGCTGAGTCAAAGCCTAGAATGATCAGGTGGATGCTACTGCTCCAGGAGTTTGACTTACAGATTAAAGACCGGAGTGGAGCACAGAATTTGGTTGCAGACCACCTTAGCCGAATTGAGAAAGCTAGGAATGAAGCCGATGTGTTGCCCATCCAGGATGACTTTCCTGATGAGAGTTTGTTGATGATTTCTTATTCTCACCCCACTCCTTGGTTTGCACACATTGTAAATTATTTGGTTGCTTCTGTTTTTCCTCCCTCATCATCACGTGCTCAGATTGCTAAAATTAAGAGTGATGCTAAGTATTATGTTTGGGATGATCCATATCTGTGGAAGTTGTGCAGTGACCAGGTTACTAGGAGATGCATTCCGGACCATGAGATTGACTCGGTCCTGCAGTTTTGTCATGCCTCCTCACCTGGTGGTCATCTGGGGATACAGAGAACAGATCGCAGGGTGCTTGATTGTGGTTTCTATTGGCCTTCCATCTTTAAAGATGCGGAGAGGATTTGCAGCACCTGTGAGCCTTGTCAGAGAGCAGGAGGATCAATTTCACAGAGACAAGAGATGCCTCAACAGCCTATGTTGTTCTATGAGGTGTTTGACGTTTGGGGTATAGATTTCATGGGTCCTTTTCCTGTTTCTTTTGGTTTCTCTTATATCCTCCTTGCTGTGGATTATGTTTCAAAATGGGTGGAAGCTAGAGCCACCAGGACTAATGATGCTCAGGTTGTTGTAGATTTTGTTAGATCTCAACTCTTTTGCAGGTTTGGAGTGCCTAAAGCAATTGTTAGTGATCAGGGAACCCATTTTTGCAACAGATCCATGCAAGCTTTGTTCAAGAAATATGGGGTGACACACAGAGTTTCTACACCTTACCACCCCTAAACAAATGGGCAGGCTGAGATCTCCAACAGGGAGATTAAGAGGATTTTGGAGAAGATTGGCCAGCCCAATAGGAAAGATTGGAGTAATAGGTTGGACGATGCTCTTTGGGCCCACAGGACTACCTACAAAGCACCCATTGGGATGTCTCCCTATCGCGTTGTCTTTGGAAAGGCATGTCATTTACCAGTTGAGATTGAGCATCGGGCATATTGGGCTGTGAAGACTTGCAACTTCTCCATGGACCAAGCTGGAGAGGAAAGAAAGTTGCAATTGAATGAATTGGATGAGATCCGATTGGAGGCCTATGAGAACTCGAAGTTCTACAAGGAAAGGACAAAGAAGTTCCATGATAGCTCCATCGTTAGAAAGGACTTCGAGGTTGGGCAACAAGTTTTGTTGTATAACTCTAGACTCGGCCTCATGGGTGGTAAGTTGAGATCAAAGTGGACTGGACCTTTTGTTGTGACTAATGTTTATCCTTATGGTGCAGTAGAGATCCAAGGTCCATCTACAGCTAAAAGCTTCAAGGTGAACGGGCATAGACTGAAGCCTTTCCTCAGCAATCCTTCTTTGTTGGATGTAGTGGTGGAGGAGACGTCTTTGGTCCACCCCACCTACCCTCCCATCTGACTCAGGGAGTTTCCTTTCTCCTTCCCTCCTCACTTTTATTGCACTTTGTCGATATTTGATGATTGTTCTGATTGTTTGATCTGCTGATTGTGACACACTGAGGACATTGTGTTGTTTAAGTGTGGTCTATTAGGGGAGGTTGTTTCTTTGTTCATGTTTCGGTTTTTATGTAGTTTGTTGTGTCTTGTGTACAGTTTTGCATGCTTTTCGTGAATTCTGGATTGTGATTAGGTTGTCAGTTTTCCTTCACTTCATTGATACTCTGATTTGTTGGATTCCTTGCTTTTCTTTGCTTGGAAGATGATCATGATGTTTGAGAGTTGGATTGATGGTGACCATATTACCTGTGAGATTTGAGCCATTTGATGATCTTTCTTGTGCGTGATATGTCTCTTGATTGCTTGCACATATGTCTTGGCTTGACTCTTTTTGATGATTCTTGATTGATACGCTTGTTTGAAAGTGATAAAGGCATTTTGTTCTTCAGTCTCTCTAGCCAAATAAGCTTACCTTGTTTTGATCCTTTGATAACCCCTTTTGAGCCTATACTTTCCCCCATTTCTTTGTTTTGAAGCTCATACACTAGCCCTAAGTGAAAAACCATTATTACCTTAGCCTTAGGGAATTTTGGAGCTTTGGAATTGTTTTGGGAATAAGTGTGGTCTCTTGGGAGTTTCAAAGGAATTGGTTAGTGAGTCCTCTTCTTATCGTGTTTTTGTAAATATGTGGTGTATCTTGTCTCCTGAAGTAAAGAAAAGAGACAGGATGGAAAAAAAAAAGAAAAAGCAGAAAAACAGTAAAAAATGAAAAAAAATTGTGAATAATGGAGTCAAGAAGAGAATGGAATTAGAGGTTGTGGGTGTGTTTGAATGTGTTTACACTTGTTCCCCATTGCTCCTCTGTTCCTTATGGTTTTTAGCTTCTTATCCAGATATATCCTCCCTTGTCCTTGACCCCATTACAACCATGAAAAGACCTTTTGATTTGAACATGCGTATGTGCTTGAGTGTTGATATTAGAGGCTTGCCAAATCTATTTGTGTTTGCTTTCTTGAGTGCATTGAGTGACATTGATTTACCTTAAACACTTGAGAGAAACACTGATTGTGTGCATCTGTGAGGCTCTGTTGCTTTTGATTCATCTCTTGAACTGATTGATTGTTTTCCTTGTCTCAGAGTTATGCCAGTAAATTTCTTCCTAAAATTTGCATATATGTGACCCCATTTCAAATTAGTTTATTTCCCCAATTTAAAAAAAAACCCTAATTAGTTTATTTCCCCAATTTGAAAATGTAACCCCATTTCAAATTCCCAATTGAGCCTGCTCTGCCACGTCAACTCACTTAAGCCACCTCATTGCCACGATTGCACAAATCACATACACAGTCAGAAAAACGTTATCAATTATAACGGCGTTAAGTGGGTAGGATTCAATTGATACAAACTTCAAAACATAGGTATCAAATACCTACATTTTTAAAACCGGGTACTAAACAGCAAATTACCTCCGAACATGGGGACTAAGTAGGTAATTAAGCCTTTTTTTTATTACAGGAAAAATTTTGGAGATACATTTTGGGACATCAGGAAGAATGCAAATAAATTCAAGACTCTCCACATAGGCATTTAGAATTAATTAAATTGTAATTTAGTAGTGTAGAATGTTTTTGGATTAACTTTAGTAGATTTAGCCAATTTTTGGCAAAATGAACTAGATAAAAAAAATGAGGGTGGATGACTTGGCACCCTAGGGTTTTATTGTGTGGACCCCACCCTCATTATAAGAAACTCACGGCCTTGGAAGCTAGGGCCGCCACTTGCCACTTACTCTTTCATTCTGACCTTGGTTTTCCGAGAACGTTGTTTTCAATGGAAAAAGAAAAATAAGAGCTTATGTTTTGTTCCTTTGGCTAAATTCTCATTGCCTTCTCATTTTTTTGGTTTTTATGCACTGTTGATTGATGTTTAGTCAAGCAGCTGTTATGGAGATTTCAATTTGAAGAAGAGGAGGCAGCAGTAAAATGAATGGGGCTGGACGTGAAAGAAGAGGAGGCAGCAGCCGCCACCTTCATTTGGTCTTTTTCTTGAACAATTTTTATTAAATGAAAAAGGGAGAAGTCACATTTGGCTTAAAGAACACTCTGCACGGTGAAGAAGTTGTGCAACACGTGATTCATTTTCTTCCTTCTTTACTAGGACGAAGAAAACGCTGGCAGTAGAGAGCACACGGTCACATCATGGGAATTTATTCCCCTTGTCACGGCTGGCTGAATTGAATAAAGGAAGCACATTTTTCATTTTGGTTTCTAGAAACAAGAAACGCATATTAATTCAATTAGAGAAAGCACGGACAGAGAGAAGCCATTTCATTTCCTTTCTTTGGAAGCACACGTAATGCTTGGAGAATAAAGTCTAGATGATGGGATGTTTGGCAGCAGTATAAATGCAAGTCTTTTATTTATTTGAGAGGAAGATTAGGTGGAAGAAGTGGTGTCACGGCTGGAAGAAAAGAGAATGGTTTTTGATTTATGCAATGAGAAGCTGATTTGGTGGGAGTAGGTAGTGTGCAGGGACGTTACGGCTTAGAGGAAAAGTAACTTGCTTTTGATTTTTTTTGGAATGAAAGGTAGATTAGGTGGAAGAAAGGGGTGTTACGTTTGGGAAGCGGAGAGATCATTTAGGATGGAGAAAGGGTGTCCACACTGTGGACGGTGCTTTGTTATTGGTGGCGCATATTCGTTTTTGCTGGGAAGAACACGCTGCCACGGCTTGTGAGAGGGCACACGTGAAGTAATTTTGTTTTACAATTTCCATGCTTTATTCCAATGTGCATTTAATGTGTTAGCTCAATATTGCAATTTAATTTAAGAGCATTGAATGAGTTTTCTTATTTTAATTTAATGTTTTCATTTAATTTAGTTGTAATGTTAACTTTAGTGACCAACCGTTTTAATTCTACATTTACATTTGTGTTTATATTCGTGTTTTAATTTAGTCCATCTGGATTCACAAAAACACTTTCAAACCCCCCCCCCCCAACTTCGTGTTTGACCTATTGACTGAACCAAATTTTCACTTCCTAGTTTATACTACATTAATTTTGCAATCAACTTTTGTGTGAGGTGCGACCCTCTCAACAGAAAGACACATACAATCCAGCCAAGACAAGAAATTAAAGCTAGAACAACAAGCAAAAAGGAATAAGGACACCTACTTGTTGAAGACTTCCAATAGCATTGTTGTTGTTTGAAGAAATGTCAGCATGGATAAGGCTCTGGACAGCCACGGGACTCACCTCCAAACTGTGATATGAAGTGTTGCTTAAGAGTGTTGGGAGGTCTTAACACCGTCCAATGATCAGTTCCAGCCACCACAAGTACCAAACAATGCAAACAGATTAGAAGTCACTCAAACAGTAAGCACTGGACTGACATAGGAGAGTAAAAAATTTACTGGGAACAACACAGAACGAATTTGAACAAAGTAAAAACTATACGTGAAAATAGACATCCAGACGAAACTGTGAAAAAACATTGCATGGAAAACGGATAAGAATTGAACTCGAACGAAGACACATAAGTTGACACAACATTCACGTAGCACTGGGCGAAAATTGAAATGGTTGAGCGAAAAATGAACTCATCTAAGCTATTCTACTCTAGCATGCAATTCCTAAGAAGATAAAAAACCTAAGGCTCTGATACCACATGATGGGGAAGTGCATACCTAGAGAAAATATACTAAATGACATTTAAGAGAATGGGAAAGAAATTAAAAATGGAAGAGATTAAGAAAGAGGAAACTTATGATTTGAAGATACGCCACTTGAAGGAAGCTCCACGATAATCATCAAAGGAGGACTGCCACTTGCTTGAGCAAGATAAGCTCTGCCCAAAATAGGGACTTGGGAGACATAATACTATCTCAAAGAAGATTGCAAAAGTGCAAATCAACTCAAAATTCAATTGATTCAAGGTAAGGTACAAAAAGGAGACCGCCTTCTTATATAACCTTTGAAGTTAGCTAGGATGCAAGATCTAGGAGATGTGGGACTTATGAGTGTGGAGGCCGTCCAGCAGCTGCTGTAGTTCCTCTAGGGACTTTTGAGTCCCACATTGTTCAATTCTCTCCACTCCAAAGGGTTTATAAGGCAACTAGTTCTCCTATAGTTCAAAACATGAAAACTAGTTATGCTATCTAATGCTACACGCCTAGGACGCCCATTTACTCTTCTTTTCTTTTTAAAACCAATCCATGGAGAGTCCCACATTGCTTATTCTTAAAGAGAAAGAAGAGTTTATAAGCGTTTATTCACAAGAACTAAGAGAAAGAAATCAAAGAGGCAAATACACGCCTATGAAACCTATTCTACTTTTTTTGTGCTTTTTGTAACTCTGAAACTCTTCATTCTTGACCTATGTATGATCATATCACCGAGGGACAAACAAACTACACGAAACTTTTCCTCACCGAAGACAGTGTTTCACTTAAGCACTCAAAAGTGTTTCACTCAAACTCAAAGGTGTATAGTTGATAACAGTTGAAAAACTGTTATTTTCATGATTAAAATTGACACTAAAAGCAACCTTTACACTTAGAAACTAGCTTGAAATCATGCTTTTCTTCATATTTTCAGAAATAAGAGAGCTGGATAGGTTTATGCTTGATTTCAGTGTTTTTGTGCAGCTTTTAAGGTGAATTTGGTGAAAGAAGTGAAGAAGGAGAGTGATGGAATCAGAAAAGACATCAAAAAGTGCAAAAGGAGAAGCCGAAGTCACCGCTCAGCGGCAGTTTACCGCTGAGAGGCAATCAGGAGCTTACGGGAGATCCGCTGAGGGGCAAAATGGCCGCTGAGGGGAAGAAACGTTTCACACACTTACCGCTGAGCGGTACTTTACCGCTGAGCGGTACTTTACCGCTGAGCGGCACTTTTATGGGCTTGGACCTAATTTTCTGTAATTTACGAATAATATATAAGCTTTAGGGTTTCCTAGGGTTAGGTATCTTTGGCTGGAACGAAGCAAACACTCTCTCTTCCACCCCTTTGAAGGAGGATCTTGGATGCTGAGGCTTCCTCTTCACCTTTTTAGGGTTTTATCTTTCATTCTTTCATTGTTATTCATCTAGGTTCACCATGAATATGGTGAACTAAACTCTGTATGTTTGTTGGGGAATCAATGTAATCTTTTGAAGCTCTCATATATGGAATTTGTTTTTACATCTTTTATTTAAGATCTATGCTTTCTTTCATCATTAGTTAGGGTTTTTCCTCTTTGCGTAATGCTTGCATTGTTTAACTCATTCGATGCATGATTATTGGTTTTGTCGATACGGGCGCGTACGGGGAAGTCTAGATCCGGGGAATTTCTCCCAATATTATATTGGTTGTCGTTAAGCTCCTGCACTTATGAACTAATCATTAGGAATGCTAGGAATTGTATGAACTCGTGATTAGAGAGAAGCCTTCTTGAAAGGTACTTTAGAGAGTGGCATTAACAATGATGATTTGAATGTTGAATTCCTAAAATATATGAGAGTGGATAAGATGAAATTGACCCCCAACAACATATTTACATATTTCATTGAAAGTGTTTATCTTTTGCTTTTGCCATTGATCAAAACTTCATGCATACATATTTAATTTTCGTCTTTTGCATAAAAATCCAAATATTTCGTCTTTAAGTCTTAGCTAATCAATAAACCACACAACTAAACTAGGCCGTGAGTCCTTTGGGAAGAACGATACTTGGTCTTACCAAGTTTATTACTTGAACGATTCGGTCATACTTGCCGATTGAAAAACAAGTTTGTGACATCATTTTGGTGTTCATAAATTTGTCCATCAAGTTTTTGGCGCCGTTGGGGGACTCTGGTTTAACTGGTTAATTTGTGATTATTGATTATCTTTGACTTTAATTTTGAATTTCTGTTTTTATTTTCTGTTTTTTTTTTTTTCGTTTATTTTATTTTATTTTATTTTATTTTATTTTCTGTTTTCTGTTTTTATCTTCTCCTATATCTTTTTGTGCTAACCAAATATTCTAGGGTTTTGTGTTCTTGTGTATGCAGGAGGCAATTCGAACTAGGAGCAAGAAAACACAGAACCTCTTCTTGAAGGTCTAGACGAGAGTAGACGGAGGAGAAGAATCCGAACATCTAGAGAACTTTTCCCTCCTCCGGAAACTCTGTTACAACCATCACCACAAGGTTCTGTTCATAGCACAGAAAATATGGAGAACAATAATATCAGAAGAACTCTTGCTGACTACACCAATATAGCTGGACCTCAGCACTTTAACAGTATAGCTAGACCTAGAGTCAATGCAGCTAACATGGAGGTCAAACCAGCACTGATCCAACTGGTAAAAAGCAACCAATTCAATGGGTTATCTCATGAAAGCCCATATGAGCACCTCACTACCTTCAATGAGATTTGCAACACAGTCAAAATTAATGGGGTGCCAGATGAAGCGATCAAACTTAGTTTGTTTCCTTTCTCATTGGGAGGCAATGCTAAACTTTGGTTGAATTCTTTCCCAGAAGGAAGTTTCACAGATTGGGAAGCAGTGGTGACAAAGTTTTTAAACAAGTACTTTCCACAATCTAAGAGGATAAAAGGCAAGCAAGAGATATCTTCATTTAAGCAGGGCATGGAAGAATCACTGGGGCATGCATGGGACAGATATAAAAGCCTGTTACAAAAAACGCCCATGCATGGTTTCAAAGAAGAAGAAGTAGTCCTAACTTTCCTTGGAGGTCTTGGTTCACAAACTAAGATGATGCTTCATGCCTCAGCAGGAGGAAACATTAAATGGAAAACTCCAGAGGAAGCAACTGAAATTATTGAAAATATGGCTACTAGTGACAACGAATTCAACATTGAAAGAGGATATCATAGTCAGAAGGAGTTGTTACATCAAATGATGCTTTGCTTATTCAAAATAGAATTATATCTCAACAGCTTGAAGAGGTAATTATGAAGCTTTCTCAAATAACACAGGAAATACAACAGGTCTCAATGGTTCAAGTGCAACAACAAAAATGGCAAATGCAATCTACTCCAATTGAGAAAACAACAAAACTTGAAGAGACTTTCCAAAGATTCTTGAAGACAAATGCGTCTTATTGTCAGAATGTAGATGCTGCATTTAAAAATATGGAGGTTTATGTTAAGAGAATATTGACAAGATGAAACATGATAATCTCAGAAAGGAGTGTAAAACTGTTGTGACCAGAAGTGGTAGAGTGTTAGAAGAGAGAAAACAAGAAAGAAAAGAGAAAGAAAACGAGAGTGAGAGTGAAAAAGAAACATGTGAGTGGAAAGAAAGAGTTGAGAGAGAGAAAAAGAAAAAAAGAAGAAGAGAGAGAGAGAGACAAAAGAAAAAGAGTATGAAAAGCCACTTCCTTATCCAAAGAGTTATTCAAGGAAGGAGAAAGAAAAGCAGTTGGAAAGATTCATGGAGTTGTTTAAGAAGTTGGAGATCACTATACCATTCTCTGAAGCATTGCAACAGATGCCAGCATATGCAAAGTTTTTGAAGGAACTCCTCACAAAGAAACACAAGTACATTGAAAGGAAACTATCAATGTACAGGGTAACTGCAGTGCAATCATACAGAAACTACCTCCTAAACTTAAAGATCCAGGAAGCTTCACTATTCCATGCACCATAGGAGATGTGAAAGTTGGAAGAGCATTGATTGATTTGGGAGCTAGCATTAATCTAATGCCGCTATCCATGTGCAGAACAATTCAGGGGTTGGAAATTAAACCAACCAGAATGGCTCTTCAATTGGCGGACAGGTCTCTTAAATATCCATATGGAGTGGTTGAAGATGTTCTAGTGAAGGTTGACAAATTTGTATTCCCAGTGGATTTTATTGTGATGGAGATGGAAGGAATAGTGATGTTCCTCTTATTCTTGGGAGACCTTTTATGAAGACTGCTAGAGTTTTGATTGATGTAGAGAATGGTAAGCTTAAATGAGAGTTGATGATGAAGAAGTCACTTTTGACGTATCCAAGGCCATGACATATCCAAATGATGACAAAGCATGTTTTCAATTTGATGAACTTGATGAAGTTTGTATGGTGCAAGAAAGGATGGTGCGAAATATTTCTCCATTGGAAAAAACTCTCATTGATGCATGTGAAGATTTAGATGAAGAAGAAGAGAAATTGATTGATGAATGTCTGATGGACTTGGAAACATTGAAAAAGAGTCCAGAGGAAGATCCAATATTCGAAATAATTGATAAGGAAGAAGCAGTCAAAGCACAGACACCAGAATTAAAAAGATTGCCATCACATCTGAAATATGTTTTCTAGAGAAGATGGAACAAAGCCAGTCATCATCAATAACTCTTTATCTCTACAAGAAGAAGAGCAGTTGATAGAAATTCTGAAAGCCAACAAAGAAGCAATTGGGTGGTCAATATCAGATCTCAAAGGTATTAGCCCAACTTATTGCATGCACAAGATTTTTATGGAAGAAGATTATAAACCAAGTGCTCAACCACAGAGAAGGTTAAATCCTTATGAAGGAGGTGGTCAGAAAAGAAGTGTTGAAACTTTAGAAGCTGGTATCATCTATCCAATCTCTGACAGTGAATGGGTGAGTCCAGTACAGGTGGTTCCAAAGAAAGGTGGGATGACAGTAATTTATAATGATAAGAATGAACTTATTCCTACTCGGACAGTTACTGGCTGGCGTATGTGCATTGATTACAGGAAGCTGAATAAAGCTACTAGGAAAGATCATTTTCCTCTTCCTTTCATGGATCAGATGTTAGAAAGGTTATCAGGGCAGGCTTTCTATTGTTTTCTAGATGGATATTCTGGATACAATCAAATTGTGGTAGATCCAAAAGACCAGGAGAAGACGGCTTTTACTTGTCCTTTTGGTATCTTTGCATATAGAAAGATGCCTTTTGGATTATGTAATGCTCCAGCTACGTTTCAGAGGTGTATGCAGGCAATTTTTGCAGATCTCTTAGAAAAATGCATTGAAGTATTCATGGATGATTTCTCAGTTTTTGGAAATTCTTTCCAAAGATGTTTGGCTAATTTGAACACTGTCCTCAAAAGATGTGTTCAGACAAATCTTGTTCTTAATTGGGAGAAATGTCATTTCATGGTAACTGAAGGAATTGTATTGGGGCATAAAATTCTGCTAAAGGAATTGAGGTAGACAAAGCTAAAGTAGAAGTCATTGAGAAACTACCTCCACCAACAAATGTAAAGGGGATTAGAAGTTTTCTTGGTCATGCTGGGTTTTATAGAAGATTCATCAAAGATTTCTCAAAAATTGCTAAACCATTGAGTAATCTTTTGATGAAGGATGCGCCTTTTGTGATGAATGAAGATGTCTGAAAGCTTTTGATACATTGAAGAAGAAGTTAGTGTCAGCTCCAGTAATTGTAGCGCCAGATTGGAATCAAAATTTTGAATTAATGTGTGATGCAAGTGATTATGCAATAGGAGTTGTCCTTGGCCAGCGGAAAGAACAAAAGTTTCATCCAATTTATTATGCTAGCAAGGTTCTGAATGATGCTCAATTGAATTATGCTACCACAGAGAAAGAATTTCTTGCTATTGTGTATGCTCTAGAGAAATTTAGACCTTATCTTATTGGGTCCAAGGTGACTGTCTATACAGATCATGCAGCTATCAAATATTTGTTGACAAAACCAGATTCTAAGCCACGTCTGATTAGATGGGTATTACTATTGCAAGAATTTGATGTAGACATCCGTGATAAGAAAGGAAGTGAAACTTAATTGCTGATCATTTGTCACGGTTAGTCAACAATGAGGTCACTAGCAAGGAGTCTGAAATCTGGGAATCTTTTTCAGATGAATCACTCATGTATATTCAGCAGAGACCCTGGTTTGCTGATATGGCTAATTTCAAAGCTGCAAGGGTCATGCCGGAAGACTTAACTTGGCAACAAAGAAAGAAATTTTTGCATGATGCCAAGCAGTTTGTTTGGGATGATCCTTATTTGTTCAAAATTGGAGCAGATAATCTTCTGAGGAGATGTGTTACAAATGAAGAAGCAGAAGGAATTCTCTGGCATTGTCATGATTCACCTTATGGAGGACATTTTAATGGAGAAAGAACAGCAGCAAAAGTCCTTCAATCAGGATTTTATTGGCCAACTTTGTTTAAAGATGCCATAATCATGCTAGAAATTGTGATAAATGTCAAAGAGCAGGGACAATCACTAAACGTCATGAGATGCCTTTACAAGGTATTTTAGAGGTTGAGGTTTTTGATTGTTGGGGTATTGATTTTGTTGGACCCTTCCCTCCATCTTTCAACAATGAATATATTCTGGTAGCAGTAGATTATGTGAGTAAATGGGTGGAAGCATTAGCTTGTCCTAAAAATGATGCTAGCACGGTAATTAAATTCTTGAAGAGGCAGATATTCTCACGTTTGGCACTCCAAGAGTGTTGATCAGTGATGGAGGATCTCATTTTTGCAATTATCAGCTAGAGAAAGTACTCAAACACTATGGAGTAAAACATAAGGTAGCTGCACCTTATCATCCACAAACCAATGGACAAGCTGAGGTGTCTAACAGGGAGATAAAAAGGATCCTGGAAAAAACAGTGACTTCATCAAGAAAGGATTGGTCTCTCAAATTGGATGATGCTCTTTGGGCTTATAGGACAGCAATGAAGACGTCTATGGGATTATCACCATTTCAATTAGTCTATGGGAAAGCATGCCATTTGCCAGTAGAATTGGAGCATAGAGCATTATGGGCTTTGAAATTCTTGAATTTTGATCCTTATGAAACTCAATGCACACGCAGACGGCAGATTTTGGAGCTTGAAGAAATGCGATTACATGCATATGATTCATCCAAGGCTTACAAAGACAAAATTAAATTTTATCATGACAGGAAGTTGGTGAATAGAGTTTTCAATCCAGGACAACAGGTACTATTGTTCAATTCAAGATTGAAGATATTTCCTGGGAAGCTGAAGTCAAAATGGTCAGGACCATATGTGATAAAAGAAGTGCATCCGCATGGAGCAATTGAAATATTTAATCCAGCTGCTGATGATCCACAGAGAAGTTGGGTGGTGAATGGTCAACGTCTCAAACCCTATCTAGGGGGAGAGGTGCAACAATTTTCCACAATGATGTTGTTGGTTGATCCTTGAAAGTTTGGGTCAGGCTCGTGACGTTAAACAAGCGCTTACTGGGAGGCAACCCAGTATTCTGTAAGTATTTTTGTTTTTGTTTTTAGATTAGGTTTGATGTACTCTATTGGACACCTGGTTTGATGATGGTTTGCTATTAACTGTGATTTTGTGATAAGTAATGCTGAATGATGCTTATTGATTAATTTATGTTGAGATGATGAGCACATTAAAATGCATATACAGGTGATTCACAAACTTTGTGAACAAATGCATGATATTATGATTGTGATTGTGAAATTAAGCAGGATGTGTATGTCAAATGTGAATGAGCTTATATGTGAGGTTTTGAGCTCCAGAGTTGTTATTGTTAATGCTATTACTTTGAAAGCATGAATGACTTTGCCCAGGTTTTCTATGATTGAATCAATTGCTTGTTTTGCATCATATGATCAAGGCCGTTTGTTGGAACCCTTTTTATTGGCCAAATTCATAAAGTTAGCCCACTAAAAGAGAACACTTTGTTCTATCCTTTGAACCCTTAGCCTTGAACATACACTGAAACCCTTGATTGAAAATCTTTACCTTGAGTTAAGTAGAAGATCTTTGTGGTATTGTTAAATGTTCAAGTTTGGGGTTGTTGGGAAAACATGAAAAAGGAAAAGCATTGAGCTAAGAGCTAAAAAGAAGTATAGCAAAGAAAAAGAAAAGAAAAGAAAAAGAAGTAAAGCTCAATGCAAATGCAAAGGCAAGTTGGGAAGAATAAGAATAATTGTGTTGTTATGATTCTCTTAACTCAAGGATTTTGTGATCCAGAAAAACCAATTTTCTTGTTAGCCCAGCCACATTATAAGCCATTGAAAAGTCCTTGTGATGATGCATGCTTGTGAATGTTTTTGATTGTGGTAAAATGAAAGGCAAAGTTGATTCATGTGACATTGTGATAGTAGAGTGAATGAGTGATTACCTTTATACACTTGTGTGTTGAGTGAAACACTTTACCTAGTGAGGAAATATTCCATTAGCACATGAACATCCATGCTTAATTGATTGGTCATTCATGAAAAAGAGCATTTGTTGGGTATTAACTGACTTTGTGAAACACTAAAGCATGTGCACATCTTGATTGAACTCTTGGTCATAAGTTTGATTGAAGTTTTTACTTATCTAAAAAAGGATTTTTGAATGAGTGAACCATCATATGAATTGGTTGAAGATTGAGTTACATCTTGTTTGCTTGAGGACAAGCAAAGTTCTAAGTTTGGGGTTGTGATAACAGTTGAAAAACTGTTATTTTCATGCTTAAAATTGACACTAAAAGCAACCTTTACACTTAGAAACTAGCTTGAAATCATGCTTTTCTTCATATTTTCAGAAATAAGAGAGCTGGACAGGTTTATGCTTGATTTCAGTGTTTTTGTGCAGGTTTTAAGGTGAATTTGGTGAAAGAAGTGAAGAAGGAGAGAGATGGAATCAGAAAAGACATCAAAAAGTGCAAAAGGAGAAGCCGAAGTCACCGCTCAGCGGCAGTTTACCGCTGAGCGGCAATCAGGAGCTTACGGGAGGTCCGCTGAGGGGCAAAATGGCCGCTGAGGGGAAGAAACGTCTCACGCACTTACCGCTGAGCGGTACTTTACCGCTGAGCGGCACTTTTATGGGCTTGGACCTAATTTTCTGTAATTTACGAATAATATATAAGCTTTAGGGTTTCCTAGGGTTAGGTATCTTTGGCAACGAAGCAAACACTCTCTCTTCCACCCCTTTGAAGGAGGATCTTGGATGCTCAGGCTTCCTCTTCACCTTTTAGGGTTTTATCTTTCATTCTTTCATTGTTATTCATCTAGGTTCACCATGAATATGGTGAACTAAACTCTGTATGTTTGTTGGGGAATCAATGTAATCTTTTGAAGCTCTCATATATGGAATTTGTTTTTACATCTTTTATTTAAGACTATGCTTTCTTTCATCATTAGTTAGGGTTTTTCCTCTTTGCTTAATGCTTGCATTGTTTAACTCATTCGATGCATGATTATTGGTTTTGTCGATACGGGCGTACGGGGAAGTCTAGATCCGGGGAATTTCTCCCAATATTATATTGGTTGTCGTTAAGCTCCTGCACTTATGAACTAATCATTAGGAATGCTAGGAATTGTATGAACTCGTGATTAGGGAGAAGCCTTCTTGAAAGGTACTTTAGAGAGTGGCATTAACAATGATGATTTGAATGTTGAATTCCTAAAATATATGAGAGTGGATAAGATGAAATTGACCCCCAACAACATATTCATATTTCATTGAAAGTGTTTATCTTTTGCTTTTGGCATTGATCAAAACTTCATGCATACATATTTAATTTTCGTCTTTTGCATAAAAAAATCCAAATATTTCGTCTTTAAGTCTTAGCTAATCAATAAACCACACAAGTAAACTAGGCCGTGAGTCCTTTGGGAAGAACGATACTTGGTCTTACCAAGTTTATTACTTGAACGATTCGGTCATACTTTCCGATTGAAAAACAAGTTTGTGACATCATATTTTGGTGTTCATAAATTTGTCCATCAATAGTGAGGTGACACTCTTACACTCTACCATCACAATGTCACATGAATCAACTTTGTCTTTCATTTAACCACATATCAAACACACTCACAAGCAAGTTATCATCACAAGGACTTTTCAAGGCTTGTATTGAGGCTGGGCTAAGAAGGAAATTGGTTTTTCTAGACAACAAAATCCTTGAGTTAAAAGAGTGCACAATTCATTTATTCACATTAACAATGAACTTTCTTGCTTCTTTTATTTGAGAAACCAAATCTTCAACTTATTCCCAACTTTCCTTTCATTGAGCTTAACCTTTTCTTTTCTTTCTTTTCTTCTCTTTTCTTTTTCTTTTTGTTTTTCTTTTGATCAATGCTCTTTGATGAATTTCACAAAGTTCTTTCTGGTTTCTCACCACCCCAAACTTGAACCATTCTCCATTACCACAAAAACATACTCTAATTAGCACAAGGTAAGGATTTCAAAAAAGGGTTTTTCCACTTTTCAAATTGAGGCTAAAGGTTCAAAGGATAAAGAGAAACATTGTTCTTTGATGGGTTCACCTATTGGCATTGGCTCTAAGGGAGAAGAAAAAACATGGCCTTGATCATTTGTAACAAGCAAGCAAGTGGTTTAAACATAGAAACTTAGGCAAAATGAATCATGCTTCCAAAGAAATAGTATTCAATCAATCAAAAACTCTGGAGCCCAACCTCTCACAGGTTAACTCAAGTTCCACAATTTGATAAACATCTTACCTAGCATATTAATCACAATTGAAATCATGCATCTGTTTCAAATAATTATGAGCAACCACCATCTATGCTTAAAAGTTAAACAATCATTATCTCAACTTGCATCATAGAACAATAGAGCAAACACAAGAATATTACTCATCACAAAAACAGTTTATCACATCATATCAAACCATTATAGCATAATTCATTAAACCAAGTGCATAAAAAAGCTAACATAAAAAGAAAATTAACAAAATTCAAATAAACAATAAAAATAAAACAAAAACATAAAAATCCTGATCCAGCAGCATCCATCAGTAGATGTTTTCATCTAAATCTTCCAGCATCCATCAGTAGATGCAAATCCTTCACATCAGTATCCATCAGTAGATGCTCTTAGTAACATCCATCAGTAGATGTCTAGTCTTTCTAATCAGCATCCATAAGTAAATGCTGATCTTTCTCATTTTAATTGGCATCCATCAATAGATGCCTTCAGTAGCATCCATCAATAGAGGCTTAATCACATAGCATCCATCAGTAGATGCTTAATCACATAGCCTCCATCAGTAGACGTTATAATTCATCACCCTCATCTAAGTCCTCCTAGCATCCCTTAGTAGATGTTGTATTACTATAACACAAATCAAATCCAAACCACACAAATAATTAATTTAAAAAGAAAAAAAATCAGAAATTGGGTTGCCTCCCAATAAGTGCTTGTTTAACGTCACGACCTTGACACCATTAAGTACAATTCCCATCTATGATGTTGGTGTTCCTTTTTGCTTTCATCACACCAACTTATCTGCAACATCTTTTTGTTCACCATCTTTACCCTCCTTGAATAAGGAGCCTCAATCTCAATAACTCCATTCTCTTTGATATCTTTAACCACTTCATACACAGAGTCTTGGTGAACATGGCACTTGAAGGCTGGCGCTCAGCACCCTTAACGAGGTACCGAGGCGCGCCCTACGACCTTCTTCAACCTGCTTCTCTGGATGATCTTTATGCTCCTAGTACAATTTTTCAGATTTTATCCTGCAGACACTAAAGAACACTACACTAGAGCACCCAATTAACACAAAAAGATTTTAAAAAAAGATAAAAAGATAAAAAGATAAAAAGATAAAAAAAAAGATAAAAAGATAAAAAAATTAAAAAATTAAAAAAAAAACAAAAAGATAAAATTAAAGATGAAGTCTAATCGGTTAAGAATCACACAAAAGTATAGTTTAAACCACCAGTCCCCGGCAACGACGCCAAAAACTTGTTAAGACTCCGGCAAGTGTACCGAATCGTATCAAGTAATATAAAATGGTAAGACCAAGTATCGTATCCGAAAGGACTCACTGCACTAAACAGTTATGTAATTTCTTAACCAATTAAGACTTAGAAAGAACATTTTTTGGGGGGTTTCAATGCAAATGCAATAAAAATAAACATGAATGCAATTTGATCAATTGAGGCTAAACACTAGAATGGATGGTTGAAGTTGATAATATGAGATGAATATGTTTTTGGGGTTTAGATTTTACCTAATCACTCTCATGCATATAAGAATTCATCTTCTTCATTAATGTCAATGTCACTTTCTAAAATACTTAAAACCCGATTCCTCGGCTAAGAAAGCCTATCATTAATTCTTAGTTCATACGATTCCTAGCATTTCTAATAATTAATTGTGAAGATCAGAAGCTTAAGACAACCAGAATTCATACCCTCATTCCTGAGCAATACTGCTTCTAGGAATAATTCTCTAGAACATGAATTGTAAGATATCTTCTGGTACTAATACAAATCATACATCTGGCTAATGAATGAGTTAAACACAACAAGCAATACGCGAAGAAGAATTACGCTAACAATTAATGAAAGAAGCATAAAAATTAAGAATAAATTCAAAATACATGATAGTTCAAGAGGTTACATCTTTCCCCAACAACAAATAAGGTTTAGTTCCCATCATCATGGAGAAACTAGATGAACAATGAAATAATGAAAGAGATAGAAAACCCCTAGAAAGAGAAGAGGAGAGCTGTCACATCCCCAAATCTACCCTCAAGGAAAAGGAGAGTTGTCACATCTCCAAAATCTACCCCCAAGGAGTGAAAAATGTGTTTCTGTGTGATAACAGTTGATATACTTAATTTTGACATCAAAAACAACTTTTATGACTTAAAAACTAGCTTGTAATCATGCTTTTGCTTATGTTTTGGAAATAAGAGCTTTGGATAGGTGATGAACAAATTTTCAATCCCCGAAAATGGAGTAAAAAACTTGGTAACCCTCGGCAAGTGTAATCGAATCGTATCAAGTAATTTCACCTTAAATAAGCCACAAAATGTGTTGACTTCTTCTCCCATGTGCACCATTTTTCAAGAAATTAAGCATGTGCCTTCCACACTCTCCAAGACCATCCCCTCTCTCCTTCCATGCAGCAAATAAATGATTTTATACACCAAAAAAGCACACAATTTACGTGAACCACCAAGTGGAAATGCCAAAGAATGCTTCAAAGACCAATGTGCAAATGGAAGATACCATGGGTGCTCCTACCAATATGCCAAGTAAGCTAAATCAAATGAAAACAAACTCCAAAAACCTCCATGTCTCATTGCAATTCACGGCTGGAACAAGCAAAGGCCAAATTTCAAAGTGGAAACATTCCTTGGGTCAAAACAAGCATCTTTTGTGTTGGTCCAAAAGTGGTAAAAATTAAATGAAGCAATTTCCTCTCTCCTACAAACACCAAACGTTTTTTCTTGAAGAATTATGCATCCAAAATCTTTCTTCCACTCTTCAATACAGAGAACAACTTCAAGAAACCAAAGTTAAAGTTGCAAATGAACACAAGAACAATAAACCCCAACTTCTACTCATCAACCCATCTTCAAAACTACCATTTCTTCAAGTTTCTTTGCAAAAACGAAAATAATACTTAAACCATTAATTCCAGTTTTGTCCAGCCTCCATAACATCACCAAGATCTGATCCCAACCTAGTCTCAAGCATCAAAACCGAAAAATGCAAGAAAAGAGTTAAACCCACAACACCCACACATCATCTTAAGCTCTCTTCAACCTAAAACTACATAGAACTCCATTTTTATCATCCAACCATATAGAATGAGATAAAAACCGAGAGGAACAACATCAAAGGGAGAGCAAAACGAAATATAAAGTTACTCAAACCCAACATCCACCATGGAATTGCAAAGACAAGCTCCAAAACTCAAACTCCAAGCATCAAGAACAAACAAATGGAAGTGGAAATGAATAGTTTTTCACCACCAATAAGCTAAGACAACCAAGGGTAAGTTAAGAGAAGAAGAAAATATGCATCTTGCTCATTGAAATGGCCAAATTCGAGACACCCAAGTCAAGCTCTCCATAAGAGTGTTCATACAAGAAACCCTAAGAGAGAAAAGCTCAAAACATGAAAAATGAAGTGTGTAAGAGTCCCCGTTGTGTGGTTGGCCAAGGCTTTCTAAGATGCCGAGAGTTTTTCTTCCAAATGGGGTCCACAATCAATTAAAAACCCTAACCAAAAAGGCACATGTCCTACAAATGGGTCTTTTTTACAAAATTGCCCCTAAAAGGGTCCAAAACACCTAATTCTAATTAAGGGCTTCTAGAAAACGAAATTACAACTTTAATTAGAATCTAAATGACTAAATTTTGAGCCTTTTAGTGTGTCACACCATATGCCAATGCTCCAGATGATGTTTCCACAACTTCCCTACAACCAGAAATGCACTTAATCAGCTCAGAAAACCCAAATTAGCACAATTACGAATTTCCGACCAAATTAAGCAGAATTCGGAAAACGGGGAAATAACAGACAATTAAACACAATTCCCTGGTTTATTTAAGTGCAATAAACTAAATATAGTTCAAGAAATAACGACTCATCAATCGTTTCGCAAGAGACTCACGACACTAAACAGTTATGTGATTACGCAACTAGTTAGGACTCTAAAGAACATATTTTTGGGTTTTGAATGCAAATACGATAAAATAAACATGAATGCAATTTGATCAATTGAGGTTAAACACAAGAAAGAATGGATGAATTTGATGATATTGTTGTTGGGTTTAGATTTCACCTAATTTACTCTCATGCATTTATGAATTCGTCTTTCTTTTCATTAATGTTAATGACACTCTCTAAATTACCTTAAACCCGATGTCTAGGTGAAAAAAAGTCTATCCTTAATTATGAGTTCATACAATTCCTATCATCCCTAATAATTAATTCTGAAGCACAGAAGCTTCAAGAAAACCAACCCTCATATCCCTATGTCTAGGCAATACTACTTTTGGGAGAATTTCCCCAATTCTAGATTTCCCCGTATGTGTCCATATCGACCAAATCAATAATCATGACATCGAATGAGTTAAACAATGCATGCTTTGACCAAAGAGGAAAACCTCTAACAATTAATGAAAGAAAGCATGTATCATATAAAAGATCTTGAAGAACAATTTCAATACATGAGAGTTTAAAAAGGTTACATCTTTCCCAATGATGACAAATTTATGAACACCGAAAAACGGCGCCACAAACTTGTTTAACAATTGGCAAGTGTGACCGAATCGTATCAAGTAATAAAACTAGGTAAGACCAAGTATCGTTTTCCCAAAGGACTCACGGCCTAGTTAGCTATATGATTTGTTGATTATTTAGGACTTGTAAACAATTGATTTTAGGTTTTTAATGTAAAAGACAGTAATTAAACATGTATGCATGAAGTTGATCAATGGAAAAGAGGAAAACAAACACTTTAATGAATTAGATGGATGAGTATGTTGTTGGGGTTATCAATTTCATCTTATCCACTCTCATATACTTTTAGGAATTCATCATTCTTTTCATCAATTGCTAATGCCACTCTCTAAATCACCTTGCAAGAAGGCCTATCCTTAATTACGAGTTCATACAATTCCTAGCATTCCTAATAATTAGTTCTGAAGTGCAGGAGCTTAAAGGCAACCAATATGCTATTGGGAGAAATTCCCCGGATCTAGATTTCCCCGTACGTTCCCATATCGACAAAATCAATAATCATGACAATGAATGAGTGTTGAGAGGGTCACACCTCACACAAAAGTTGTTTGCAAAATTAATGCAGTATAGTACTAGGAAGTGACTCCTAGGTCGTCACTCAAGGACCAATGTTGTGGTTCAGTCTCAGATCAAACACGTAGTGGGGGGGAGGGGTTTGAAAGTGTTTTTTTTTTTTTGCAAGGAAAATTAAATTAAATTAAAATTGGAAGTTAAAGACAACTAACAAAATTAAAAAGCTGAAAGCAGAAAACCGAACGGTTCTAACCATAAGTGTTAAAACCAAGCGGTGCACTATAATTGCACAGAAGTAAAAAGCAGACGGTAATAACATTGAGACCGAACGGTCTCCGAAAAAAGAAATGAGCGAACGGTCGCTAAAGACCGAACGTCCTGACATGAAACGATCGGTCGTTTACAATAACAAACAGACCGAACGGTCATACCCAGAAGTATATCCGAACGGTAAAAGCAACTTAAACAGCTAAGGAAAAGGACGAACAGTATTAGGTGACCGAACAGTATGAAGACAACAGGCAATGGAAAATGATATTGAAAACTAAACCCAAAAAAAAAACCGAACGGTCTCTAACAATGAAACATGTTAGAGACCGAACAGTGTAAAGGTAAAACTGAGCGGCATGCAGTAATTAAAGTTGAACAATGCAACAACGGAAAAGCATAGGAAAATTGTAAACCGAACGTTCTTGACCGAGCGGTAATAAGAATAAAGTGTGAGCACCGAATGGTTCAAAGCAAACTAATAAAATGAAGTGGGAAAATCAACACGCATAAGCCGAACGATACTATTAACAAAAGAAACGAACGCATACAGAAAACAACTAAACGATAATTAAGCAGTAAAATGGAAACAAGTTAAAACGTCAAGAATAACCGAACGGGAAATAAGCAACCAATTGAAACTAAGCAACAAAGAAGGCAGCCAAACACATGCATCAACAATGACCAGAACAAACCGAATGGTCTACAGTAAGAACTTCGACCGAACGGTAGTAAATGGACAAACACTTACATAACCGAACGGTCTAAAGAGGTAACCGATCGGTATGAAATGCAACAAAATTCATCAAACTTTGAACGCAGTGCGACAGAAACTAAACTTTAACTTCGAAATGCACAGATAAGCCGAAAACTATTCTAAACGCTAATGAAAATACACCGAATGGGATTAAAATGATTCGCAACAGTAAGGGCACCATTGATGAGTCAATATTTTGTTCACTTCACTTAGTTTATTATGCTAGAATTAATCGGGGAATTGTGCTTAATTGTCCAGTATTTTTTCCATTTTTACTAATTGTGCTTAATTTGACCAAAAATTCTAATTCTAATTAATTTGGATTATTTGAGCAAATTATTTGCATTATTAATTGCAGGGAAAATGTTGGAAATACAATTTGGGACATTTTGAAGGTCAAAAGAAAATGCCACATCAATTATACTTTAAACTAAGATGAGAGAAGAAGTGTGGATTTATTTTTTTCTAGGGGTGCACTCGGTAATTAAACTGGAAGCACATCACGCCCTTAGTCCAATTCACGCGTCCCAAAAGCACACTCCAGCCAGCACTTCACGCATTCAGCAAACTTGAGGTGTGATAAGAAGAAACACGTGAAGGGGTGTCAAAAGCATGCAGGTCCAGCAGCTTGGAAGTGGTGTGAGTATTGGAGCATAGGGTGACAGGCAGCAAACATGGAAGGCACACGGAGAGCAGAAGTGCTTCACGGGCTGAAGGGAAGTGAAGATTTGAAGACGTGGTGCTTGAGAGAAAAGGGGTGCAATCCACGCGTCTAGGAGCTTCTTCTCGGTGCAGGACACGTCCATCTCCACCAGTCCAGCAGTATCACACACCTCATGGCCCAAAGTAGTGCCCAACAACCTGCTTGCACATGGAGGGTCTGCCACGCGGAGAATGGGAAGCAGTTTGGGGGTGCATCCAGCACAGATCCAGCAGCAGCTTGTGGGTGCAACTCTCGGTCCAGCAGAGGTGACGTTCAGCAATTTGGTGAGCACACAGAAGAGTCCACCAAGGGCTGTAGCAACACACGCACGAGGGGATGCATTTCTTCATATTGAAAGGGCTTCAGCAGTTTGGAAGAAGGGGGCAACACACGGCCCTTGTGCAACACCACGGTCCAACAGAAGAAATGAGTGTCACGGTTGGAAGCATGTGGTGGCAGAGGGAGAAGCACTTGGCAGCACCCAGCAGCAGCCACGTTGAGGAGAGATAATGGGCTTAAGGTGTGTGCTTGGAGAGAAAGCGGTGCACACAGCAAAAAGAGTAGCCGTCCAGCTTTGATGAAAGCTACTCCACGGCCCTGAGGGGGAGCTGTGACAGCCAGCAGCTTGAGAAAGGCGGTGCATAAAGCAACTTTGGAGTCCAGCAACAGTAGCACACGGGTTTGGCTTCCAGCACATTCAACCACGTGAAGCAAGGCATCCAACAGGGCATGAAGAGGTGTTGCACATCCAGTAAAAAGAGGTGGCATCCAGCAGCTTGAGAAGTCCAGGAGGCACAGGTTTTCAAAGGAGCGGTAGCCACCACGGAAAGGACACTACCTAAAAAGAGGGACCAGCCGCTACCTAGAGAGATCTTCATTTTTTTTGGCAGCAACACGTTGAGAGAATGGAAGGCTACGGCTGAAGAAAAAAAAATGGTGCTGGAATGAAGAGCATGGAGTTTTGTTTGGAGGGTGTCTCGGCCTGAATCAGGACAGCAGCCGCCACGTTCTCAGATTTTTGGTTTTCTGGCTTTGCTTTTGAATGTTTCTCGGAGAGTTTGGAGGGAGAGAAGGAAGCACACTGTCATGGCCTGAAAGAAAGAGCACACGCCCTCTTCCCCCATCTTTTGGATTCACTTTATTTTGCTGTTAGAGGTTGAAGCAAATTGACTCATTTTATTTTTATTCTACTGTCCAAGTATTTATTTTTCTTTTCTTTTTGTGTTGTTCGGTGATGAATGGTTGTTTAATTTTGCATTGAATGAAAAGTGCATTTAATTTAGTTGAAAGCCGTGCATAATGTTATGGTCTGGATGGAATCTTTCATTTCACTATTTCTTTTAGAAAGTAAAGCATTATTGGAGTGCTGCACGGTGATAGACATCAACTTAATTGCTTTAGATTGCTTTTGGAAAGTGAGTGGAGCATGTGTGTAGAAGATGGGAATTCACGTCTGGAAGGAAGAGGTTTTGACATTTTTTTTCTTTGCTTGCCAATGATGTCACGGCCAAGAGGATCCAAGTAGAAGCATTTTGTTTAATTTTCTTGAACTCAAGAATTGTCACGGCCAAGGAGTGGTTTCCCTCTTTAAGCATTAGCAATTTTTAATTTCTTTTAGTAGATGAATTTGTCACATTTCATAGTAGAGAAGTTTTTACTGTCTTTCATTTCTTTTGCTTTAAAATATTTTATATCATATGTTGAAATGAATTTTTGTATTTTCGTTTTTCTGAATTTTCTATTTTCTGTTCCAAATTTGTTTTTATTGTTTCGTGTTGCTGTAATTTCGTTTTCACTGTACCAATTTTGTTTTACGGTTTTAAATTTCGTTTTACTGTTTTGAAATTTTAATTCGACGCTTTTTAATTTCATCCGCAGACAAACTTTCACAAACCCCCCCCCCCCTTTACGTGTTGACGTGAAACTGAACCACATTTGGTCCTTGAGAGACGACCTAGGAGTCACTTCCTAGTACTATACTGCATTCTTTTATGCACAACTTTTGTGGGAGGTGCGACCCTCTCATCAACCATCCAACGCAAACTGAGAATCAAACATCATTGGAAATGCAACGTGAACAGTAGAATCGCAAACCAGAAATGCAGGAAGGCGACGATGAACAGTGAACAAGATGAACGAGCGATGAACGGTGAAAATAAATTAATGAGTAATTGTGTGCATCCCAATATGAAGAAAATATAAACGTTTTATCTGTTCAAGTAAGAAAACAATGAAAAGGAACCTCTTGGAGCTCTCTTCCAGCAGAACGTGTCTTCCTCTCATTCATCCCATATCTCGAAATGTTCAAAGTAAAAACAAGCAAATGGTAACTGGCTGCCTCTCGGCCGTGTGCTCCTCTACTCTCATTCAAAAACAACGTTCCCCAAAATCCAAGAGCAGAATCCGAGAGAATCCTCCGTGAGTCACCTTTTTTAATAAGGGTAGGGTCCACACAAAAAATTAAAAACCCTAATGATAACAGTTGAAAAACTGTTATTTTCATGATTAAAATTGACACTAAAAGCAACCTTTACACTTAGAAACTAGCTTGAAATCATGTTTTTCCTCATGTTTTTAGAAATAAGAGAGCTGGACAGGTTTATGCTTGATTTCAGTGTTTTTGTGCAGGTTTTAAGGTGAATTTGGTGAAAGAAGTGAAGAAGGAGAGAGATGTAATCAGAAAAGACAATGAAAAGTGCAAAAGGAGAAGCCGAAGTCACCGCTCAGCGGCAGTTTACCGCTGAGCGGCACTCAGGAGCTTGCGGGAGGTCCGCTGAGGGGCAAAATGGCCGCTGAGGGGAGAAAACAAGTCACGCACTCACCGCTGAGCGGTAGTTTACCGCTGAGCGGCACTCTGGAAGTCACGTGAGGTCCGCTGAGGGGCAAAATGGCCGCTGAGGGGAGAAAACAAGTCACGCATTCACCGTTGAGCGGTATTTTACCGCTGAGCGGCACTTTAATGGGCTTGGACTTGACTTTTTGTAATTTACGAATGATACATAAGCTTTAGGGTTTCCTAGGGTTAGGTATCTCTGGCTGGAACGAAGAAAGCACTCTCTCTTCTACCCCTTTGAAGGAGGATCTTGGATGCTGAGGCTTCCTCTTCACCTTTTTAGGGTTTATTCTTTCATTCTTTCATTGTAATTCACTTAGGTTCACCATGAATATGGTGAACTAAACTCTGTATGTTTGTTGGGGAATCAATGTAGTCTTGTGAAACTCTCATATATGGAATCTGTTTTTACATCTTTTAATTAAGACTTATGCTTTCTTTCATCATTAGTTAGGGTTTTTCCTCTTTGCTTAATGCTTGCATTGTTTAACTCATTCGATGCATGATAATTGGTTTTGTCGATACGGGCACGTACGGGGAAGTCTAGATCCGGGGAATTTCTCCCAATTTTATATTGGTTGTCGTTAAGCTCCTGCACTTATGAACTGATCATTAGGAATGCTAGGAATTGTATGAACTCGTGATTAGGGAGAAGCCTTCTGGAAAGGTACATTAGAGAGTGGCATTAACAATGATGATTTGATTGTTGAATTCCTTAAAATATATGAGAGTGGATAAGATGAAATTGAACCCCAACAACATATTCATATCTATATTTCATTGAAAGTGTTTATCCTTTGATTTTTGCCATTGATCAAAATTCATGCATACATGTTTATTTTCTGTCTTGCATTTTAAACCCCCAATTAATGCGTTTGTAAGTTGTAGCTAATTAAGAAATCACATAACTAAACTAGGTTGTGAGTCCTTTGGGAAGAACGATACTTGGTCTTACCATGTTTTATTACTTGAACGATTCGGTCATACTTGCCGATTGAAAACAAGTTTGTGACATCATAATTTGGTGTTCATAAATTTGTCCATCAAGTTTTTGGCGCCGCTGCCGGGGACTCGTGGTTTAACTGGTTAATTTGTGTGATTATTGATTATCTTTGACTTATTTTTTTTTTATTTTTTTTTTAAATTTCAAATTTTTATTTTATTTTTCTGTTTTGTTATTTTCTGAATATTATATCTTCTCGTATATTTTTTGTGCTAACCAAATTTTTTCTAGGGTTTTGTGTTCTTGAAGGATTAGAAGACAGTAGACGAAGGAGAAGAATCAGAACATCTAGAGAACTTTTCCCTCCTCCGGAAATTCTGTTGCAACCATCACCACAAGGTTCTGACAATAGCACAGAAAGTATGGAGAATAATAATATCAGAAGAACTCTTGCTGATTACACTAATGTAGCTGGACCTCAACATTTTAACAGCATAGCTAGACCTAGAGTCAATGCAGCCAATATGGAGGTCAAACCAGCATTGATCCAACTGGTGAAGAGTAATCAATTCAATGGGTTATCTCATGAAAGCCCATATGAGCACCTTACTACATTTAATGAAATTTGCAACACAGTGAAAATCAATGGGGTGCCAGACGAAGCAATCAAACTTAGTTTGTTTCCTTTCTCATTGGGAGGCAATGCTAAGCTTTGGTTGAACTCTTTTCCAGAAGGAAGTTTCACAGAGTGGGAAGCAGTGGTAACAAAGTTTTTGAACAAGTACTTTCCACAATCAAAGGTGACAAAAGGCAAGCAAGAGATATCTTCATTTAAGCAGGGCATGGAAGAATCACTGGGGCATGCATGGGATAGATACAAAAGTCTGCTAAGAAAAACACCCACGCATGGCTTTGAAGAACAGGAAGTAGTCTTAACTTTCCTTGGAGGGCTTGGTTCACAAACCAAGATGATGCTTGATGCCTCAGCAGGAGGCAATATTAAATGGAAAACTCCAGAGGAAGCTATAGAAATCATTGACAACATGGCTACTAGTGATAATGAGCTCAACAGTGAAAGAGGAGTTCCTATGCAACAAAAAGGGGTTCTCCAATTACAGACACATGATGCCTTGCTAGCTCAAAATAAAATTCTAACTCAACAGCTGGAGACTCTGACTAAAACTCTTGCACAATTACCTAAAGAGTTGAAAACTGCTGCACAGGTACAAACCCAGTTGTGCGAATTATGTGGAGGTGATCATATCAATGGTCAATGTGCTTTTCCAGTGGAAGCCTTGGAGGATGTTAATTTCATGGCTAATCAATTTCCATACCGTCAAGGGAATTACAATCAAGGGTGGAAACCACATCCAAGCATTGGTCAAGGACAAACTGGGCAAGCAAATCAATATAATAAGCAGCAGCAGCAACCAACCTTTTGGCAACAGTTATCTATGCTTAATGAAAAATCAACAAGGTTGGAAGAAACTCTTCAGCAATTCATACAGAAAACCGAATCTTCTCAAAAGAGCACTGAAGCTGCTATAAAGAATTTGGAGATTCAAATGGGTCAGATTACCAAGCAATTGGAAGAAAGGCCAAATAGAAATTTTGGGGCTAATACTGAGGTTAACCCTAGAGAAGAGTGCAAAGTGGTAAAGAGTGTGAATGAAGAGATAATTGAGTTAGAAGAAGAGAAACAGAAGAAAGAAGAGAAATAGAGAGCAAAAACAATTTTCCTTTTCCAATAAATCAAGAGAAACAAATGGATTTCACAGAATTATTCAGAATGGTGGATAATAAAGCACCTTGGGAACAGATTTTACAGAAAATTGCAGTTTACACAAAATCTGATGAAGAAATTTCTACAAAGAAGAGACGTAGAGATGATGAGGCAAAAGAGTGTATAACTGTTAAGAAAGAGTCATTCCCTCCTAAAGCGTCAGATCCAGGCAGTTTTTCTATCCCTTGTACTATAGGGAAGAAAAAGGTAAAGAAAGCTCTCCTTGATTTAGGTTCAAGTGTTAACTTGATACCTTATTCTTTACTGGAGCAAATCGGCAATGTTAAAATGAAACATGCAAAGATTAAAATAGTAATGGCCGATGGATCTTCAAAGGAGCCATGTGGGATTGTAGAGGACATTATAGTTTGTGTTGGCAAACTTCAGTTCTTGGCAGACTTTGTGGTGATGAAGATGGAGACTGAGAAGATACCTATCATACTTGGAAGACCGTTTATGAAAACGGCCAGGGCTATCATAGATGTAAATGAAGGTATAGTGGTGCTCCAGGATAGAGAGGAGAGAGTGGTGGTAGATGTTTCAAAGATGAGATGCAAGCAAAGGAGGAAGAAGCTAGTTATAAAGCTGCATTTCGAGATGCACCCATGACTAGCCGTAAAGATGAAAATCTTGAGGTTTCAGGTAACCATTGTTTGTTGTTTCAGGTACCCAAGGAAGAAGAGATTGGAAGAGGAGAAGAAATTCCTAGAGACTGGAAGAAAAGAAGACTCCAACTTGGCACACCTGTTAGAATCAAGAACAAGTTGTGGGTTGTGAAGGGCTTTAAAGAGAAGGAGATGATAGAGATAGAGTCTCCATATTCTAGAAGAACCAAAACAGTTCAAAGGAAACAGCTGAGGAGTTGGTGGAATGACAACATCAACTACAAAGAAGATGGAACTTGAACTTTATTGGGTCAAGCTAATGACATTAAAAGAGCGCTTGCTGGGAGGCAACCCAGTGAATTTAAAAACTTTTGATTTGGTTTTGTAATTTGTAATTTGTGAACATTATTTTTGTATTTATTTTGTTGGATATAGCATCTACTGAAGGATGCTAGGTGGTTAAGTATCTACTGAAGGATACAATGGCTGTAACACCTACTGATGGGTGTTGGTGGATTTTGGGTCAGGCTCGTGACGTTAAACAAGCGCTACCTGGGAGGCAACCCAGTTGATTGAATATTTCTGTTTGTTTGTTTTAGTTAGGGTTTGCATAAGCATTTTGAACATTGAATTGCAGGGAGCCAGTGAGGGGCATGTCTAGGAGGCACGTAGGTTAAGAAAAGAAGGAGAAGAGCACTTCACGAAAGTGCCGCTGAGCGGTACTTTACCGCTGAGCGGTACTCTCGCAGAATAGGGTTTTAGTTCCCCTTAGCGGGACCCGAGCCCATTAGGGTATTTTTAAACCCTAAGCTGCGCATTCTTTCACACTTTCAGACTTTTCTTTGCACAAACACTCCCACATACCTTCTCCAAGGTTTTCCACATCTTTTCACTCTTCCCTCTTAAGAAAATTTCTCTTCCACTCACTTTTTCACTAGTGTGCCATCAAAGTTTGGGGTTGGAAGAGAGCATTCTAGCTTGGAAGCATTCTCATTGCATCTAGTATCTCCACCCAAGTAAGTAAAATGCATTTTGTTCATTCTAGGGTTTTTGATTTTGAATATGATTGTCAAAGCATGAAGATTTAGGGGTTTTGATTTCTTGCATGATTTGATGATATATTTGATGTTTGAACCGATTAAACTGCATGATTATGAACTGGAAAACTGAAAATTGCATTTGGGTGGAGTTAGGAAAGCTTTAAAACAGGTTTTTCAAAAATCTGCAGAGTTACCGCTGAGGGGTAAACTGCCGCTGAGCGGCACTCTGCCAGATTTGATTTTTCGGTTTTGTGTGATCTGGAATGTGGTACTGGTGGCGCTGAGGGGAAATTCTGGCCCTCAGCGGTGGTTTAGCTTCGAAAGGAGTTGTGTTCTGTGTTTTACTAATGATTAACATCATGTTCTGTGGTTTGGTTTTGTGTTTTGAATGTAGGAATGGCATCCTCATCAGGAAAAAGATTGAAAACCATGGCAACAAGAGAAAGGAAAAGGAACCAGAGCAACCCCATCTAGCAGGTTCCTCTCTAGGAAACATGAGAAGCACTTTAAAGTGGTTCAGGACAGGAGACTTCTGATGGAGAGAAAGGTTGGAATGATACCTAACCTTGCTCCTCAATTTGGAGAGCAAGTTTTAGGGAATGACTGGGGAAAGCTAGCCACTTATCCTGCACCTGCCAACATAGCTGTGGTTAAGGAATTTTACACCAATGCAAAGAAGATTGGTGATTATCCAGCTGAGAATTATTTGGGCTATGTTAGAGGCCATGCTATCAGGTATGATCCTGATTCAATTAATAACTTTCTGGACACTGTATGGGCTGGTGAGCAGTGCCAGTTTGCTCTTTGCATGGAGGAAGGTGCTGATTATGAGGATGTGGAGAGAGTACTGTGTATACCTGGAGGACACTTCCAAAGGAATAGATCTGGCTCAGTGGTTAACATTAGGAGGACGATTTGACTCCTCTTGCAAAGTATTGGATGGCGTTTTCTCATGCCAACATTCAGCCATGTTCACATGTGTCAGATATTACTCTCAGCAGGGCATTCTTCATCTACTTGCTATCAGAAACTTGAATGTTAATATTGGGCAGGTGATAGCTGATGAGATTAGTGTGTGCGCCAATACTTCAAACAACAAAGCACCACTAGGACATCCTTCTTTGATCACGCACCTTTGCAAGATAGCTGGGGTGGACACTTCTGCTCCACCTTTTGAGAGGCCAAGAAAAGCTATTGATGAGGCCTACTATAGACAGTACTGTGGAGGTGATGATGCAGCTCAGCCAGTTCCACCACGCCGTGCTCGTAGAGAGAGAGGGCCAGCACAGAGCCAGACATCTGCTGAGACACATGAAGCAGAGCCATTCCAGATGAGGGACATGTATATGTCTCTTATAGGGGCTCAGTTGCAGTCCATTCACAGAGGGCAGGTGGCCACTGCTGAGATGATTGTGGGGATGTATGATACACCTCCAGCCCACAGGTGGACTATGGATGAATTCCATAATGTGGTAGCTTGGCCAGAGGAACCAGTGCATGGAGGAGGAGCTGGAGCAGCTGAAGCTTCAGCTAGAGATATGGAAGAAGATGAAGCTGATGAGGATGATGCATTTGAAGATGATGAAGATGAGGAGGAAGAGGAAGATACAGAGGACAGCTCAGATTGATGAGGAGCTGAGATAGCATTTACTGATGAATGCTATCATGTGCTTATGCTTTTGTGGTTTAAGTTTTCTGAACTTATTTGTTTTGTTTTTAGATTAGGGTTTGATGTACTCTATTTGAAACCTGGTTTCTTGTGATGGTTTGCTATTAACTGTGATTGTTGATAAGTAATGCTGAATGATGCTTATGATTGATTGATGTTGAGATGATGTGCACATTAAAATGCTTATACAGGTGATTCACAAGCTTTGTGAACAAATGCATGATATCATGATTGTGATTGTGAAATTAAGCAGGATGTGTATGTCAAATGTGAATGAGCTTATATGTGAGATTTTGAGCTCCAGAGTTGTTATTGTTGAATGCTATTACTTTGAAAGCATGAATGGTTTTGCCCAGGTTTTCTATGATTGAATCAATTGCTTGTTTTGCATCATGTGATCAAGGCCATTTGTTGAAAACCTTTTTATTGGCCAAATTCATAAAATTAGCCCACTAAAAGAGACACTTTGTGTTCTATCCTTTGAACCCTTAGCCTTGAATATACACTGAAACCCTTGATTGAAAATCTTTACCTTGAGTTAAGTAGAAGATCTTGTGTGGTATTGTTAAATGTTCAAGTTTGGGGTTGTTGGGAAAACATGAAAAGCATTGAGCTAAGAGCTAAAAAGTAAGAATATGCAAAGAAAAAGAAAAGAAAAGAAAAAGAAGCAAAGCTCAATGCAAAGGCAAAAGAAAGTTGGGAATGAATAAGATGATTGTGTTGTTATGATTCTCTTAACTCAAGGATTTTGTGATCCAGAAAAACCAATTTTCTTGTTAGCCCAGCCACATTATAAGCCATAGAAAAGTCCTTGTGATGATGCATGCTTGTGAATGTTTTTGATTGTGGTAAAATGAAAGGCAAAGTTATTCATGTAACATTGTGATAGTAGAGTGAATGAGTGATCATCTCTTATACACTTGAGTGTGAGTGAAACACTTGACTTAGTGAGGAAATATCACATGAACACATGAACATCCATGCTTAATTGATTGATCATTCATGAAAATAGCATTTGTTGGAATTTAAATGACTTTGTGAACACTAAAGCATGTGCACATCTTGATTGAACTCTTGGTCATAAGTTTGAGTGAAGTTTTTGCTTATCTTGAAAAGAAGATTTTTGAATGAAGTGAACATCATATGAATTGGTTGAAGATGAGTTACATCTTATTTGCTTGAGGACAAGCAAAGTTTTAAGTTTGGGGTTGTGATAACAGTTGAAAAACTGTTATTTTCATGATTAAAATTGACACTAAAAGCAACCTTTACACTTAGAAACTAGCTTGAAATCATGCTTTTTCTATATTTTTAGAAATAAGAGAGCTGGACAGGTTTTGCTTGATTTCAGTGTTTTTGTGCAGGTTTTAAGGTGAATTTGGTGAAAGAAGTGAAGAAGGAGAGAGATGAAATCAGAAAAGACAATGAAAAGTGCAAAAGGAGAAGCCGAAGTCACCGCTGAGCGGTAGTTTACCGCTGAGCGGCACTCGGAAGTCACGTGAGGTCCGCTGAGGGGCAAAATGGCCGCTGAGGGGAGAAAACAAGTCACGCATTCACCGCTGAGCGGTATTTTACCGCTGAGCGGCACTTTAATGGGCTTGGACTTGACTTTTTGTAATTTACGAATGATACATAAGCTTTAGGGTTTCCTAGGGTTAGGTATCTCTGGCTGGAACGAAGAAACACTCTCTCTTCCACCCCTTTGAAGGAGGATCTTGGATGCTGAGGCTTCCTCTTCACCTTTTTAGGGTTTATTCTTTCATTCTTTCATTATATTCATCTAGGTTCACCATGAATATGGTGAACTAAACTCTGTATGTTTGTTGGGGAATCAATGTAGTCTTGTGAAACTCTCATATATGGAATCTGTTTTTACATCTTTTAATTAAGACTTATGCTTTCTTTCATCATTAGTTAGGGTTTTTCCTCTTTGCTTAATGCTTGCATTGTTTAACTCATTCGATGCATGATATTGGTTTTGTCGATACGGGCACGTACGGGGAAGTCTAGATCCGGGGAATTTCTCCCAATTTTATATTGGTTGTCGTTAAGCTCCTGCACTTATGAACTGATCATTAGGAATGCTAGGAATTGTATGAACTCGTGATTAGGGAGAAGCCTTCTGGAAAGGTACATTAGAGAGTGGCATTAACAATGATGATTTGATGTTGAATTCCTAAAATATATGAGAGTGGATAAGATGAAATTGACCCCAACAACATATTCATACTATATTTCATTGAAAGTGTTTATCTTTGATTTTTGCCATTGATCAAAATTCATGCATACATGTTTATTTTCTGTCTTGCATTTTAAACCCCAATTAATGCATTTGTAAGTCTTAGCTAATTAAGAAATCACATAACTAAACTAGGCCGTGAGTCCTTTGGGAAGAACGATACTTGGTCTTACCAAGTTTTATTACTTGAACGATTCGGTCATACTTGCCGATTGAAAACAAGTTTGTGACATCATAATTGGTGTTCATAAATTTGTCCATCACCTAACCTAAAGGCACATGTCCTACAAATGATATTTTTTTTACAAAAATTGCCCCTAAAAGGGTCCAAAACACCTAATTCTAATTAAGGGCTTCTAGAAAACGAAATTACAACTTTAATTAGAATCTAAATGACTAAATGTTGAGCCTTTGAGTGTGTCACTCCATATCCCAATGCTCCAGATGATGTTTCCACAACTTCCCTGCAACCAGAAATGCACTTAATCAGCTTAGAAAACCCAAATTAGCACAATTACAAATTTCCGACCAAATTAAGCAAAATTCGGAAAATGGGGAAATAACAGACAATTAAACACAATTCCCTGGTTATTTAAGTGCAATAAACTAAATATAGTTCAAGAAATAACGACTCATCAATGAGTTAAACAAAGAAGCATTAAGCAAAGAGGAAAATCCCTAACTAAAGATGAAAGAGAATGTTTGCTTCGCTCTGCCAAAGATACAAACCCTAGGACGTGCAAGTCCTTAAATAGGGCATACAAATAACATAAAACAAGTCCAAGCCCATAAAAAACAAAAGAAAACCGGTCCAAGCCCACTTAGAATGGCGTTCAGAGGTATTTTACCGCTGAGCGGTAATAGCGCATGATCCATTTTGCCCCCAGCTACTGTTTTTGCCCCTCAGCGGTATTTTACCGCTCAGCGGAACTTTTTCTATATTCTGGTTGACTTTTTCAGCATTCTGGTTGACTGATTGACTTTTTTGGTTGACTGTTGACTTTTCTAGTTGACTGTTGACTTTTTTGGTTTCTGGTTGACTTTTCAGCATTCCAATCATTCGTACTTCAATTTTTTTTTCAAATCATTCAATTAGCCTACAAAATCAAAGGAATCTTGCACAAAACCATTAAATTCACTTTTAACTCTCTTATTCACAAAACTAAAGAACAATATGATTTCAAGCTAGTTTCTAAGTCTTAAAGGTTACTTTTGGTATCAATTTTAAGCATAAAAATAACGGTTTTTCAACTATTATCACAACCCCAGACTTAAAACTTTGCTTGTCCTCAAGCAAACAAGATGTAACTCAATCTTCCATCAATCCATATAATGGTTCACCACATTCAAAAATCCTTCTTTCAAGATAAGTAAATACTCAATTTAGCTCATCATCAAGACTTCAATCAGATGTACACATGCTTTTAGTGATCACTCAAACACATACTATCCAACAAATGCTATTTTCATGAATGATCAATTAACTAAGCAAAGATGTTCTTATGTGTCATGGAATCTATCCTCACTAGATAAAGTGTTTCACTCAAACACACAAGTGTATAGGAGATATTCACTCATTCACTCTACTATTACAATGTCACATGAATCAACTTTGCCTTTCATTTAACCATAGTCAAAAACACTTACAAGCACACATCATTACAAGGACTTTTCAATGGCTTATAATGTGGCTGGGCTAACAAGAAAATTGATTTTTCTAGATCACAAAACCCTTGAGTTAAGAGAATCATATAAACACAACCATTCTTACTTATTCCCAACTTTCCTTTGCATTGAGCTTTGCTTTTTCTTCTCTTTTGTTTCTCTTTTTCTTTTTCTTTTCACATACTTAGTTCTTAGCTCTTAGCTCAATGCTTTCATATTTCCCTTTCATAACTTCCCAGCAACCCCAAACTTAGACATTTCTCAATACCACAAAATATTTTCTACTTAACTCAAGGTAAAGCTTTTCACAAGGGGTTTTCAAATTATGTTCAAGGCTACGGGTTCAAATGATAGAACACATAGTGCTCTCTTTTAGTGGGCTAAATTTATGAATTTGGCTAATGAAAGGGTTACCAACAAATGGCCTTGATCATATGATGCAAACAAGCAAGTAATTCAATCATAGAAAACCTAGGCAAAATCATTCATGCTTTCACAATAATAGTATTCAACAATAACAACTCTGGAGCTCAAAACCTCACATATAAGCTCATTCACATTCCACATATAACATCCTGCTTAGAATCATAATCACAATCACAACATCTTGCATTTGTTCACAATGCTTGTGAACCACCTGTATAAGCATATAATGTGCACATCTCAACATCAATCAATATTAAAGCATCATCAAGCATTACTTATCAAACAACAATCATAAGCAAACCATCACAACAGACAAAATTTCCAATTGAGTACATCAAATCCTATTCTAAAAACAAAAGTGATTGATAAAACAAATCCTGCTCTAGTGCTTTGAAAAACTCAGCCCCATCAAGGATGCTCTCTCCCAACCCCAAACTTAGATGGAAAACTAGTGAGAAAGTGAGTGGAAGGGAGATTTTCTAAAGACGAATGAAAGGAAAAATGTAGAGAATCTTTGGAAAAGTGTTTAGGAGTGTGTGTGCAGAGAAGAATATGAAAATAGAGGCCAAAGCGTGACTTAGGGTATAAAAATACCCTAATGGGCTCGGGTTCCGCTAAGGGGCAAACTAAGCCAAGTCTGCGACACTACCGCTCAGCGGTAGTTTGTCGCTCAACGGTAGTTTGCCGCTCAGCGGCACTTTCGTGAAGTGATCTTCTTCTTCCTAGCTTACCCTAGTGCCTTCTACTCATGCCCCTCACTTGCTCCCTACAATTAAGTTCTCAGATCACTCAAACATTCAATCCCTATCATGCAACTAAAGCAGAATCAAAACAAACAATACAGATAAAATCAATCAACTGGGTTGCCTCCCAGGTAGCGCTTGTTTAACGTCACGAGCCTGACCCAAAATCCTCCAGTACCCTTCAGTAGATGCGAATCTTTCTTACCAACACCCATCAGTAGGTGTATACAAACATAGTATCCTTCAGTAGATACTCTTCCGCCTAACATCCATCAGTAGATGTAAACCCTGTAACAAACTTATAACAAAAACAAAAATACCCAAAAGTTCAAAATTACATCACCAAACCAAAAATTAAAAGTTCTTAAATCACTGGGTTGCCTCCCAGCAAGCGCTCTTTTAACGTCACTAGCTTGACCGAATAAAGCTGATGTGCCATCTTCTTTTTCTTCTTTCTACTGAACTTCTTCAGAAATTTGATCAAACCAGGAACCTGTTGCAGTGTCTCAATCATAGGAACTTTAATCTCCAATTTCTTGAAGATTTCCATAAAGCGCTCAAATTCCTTCTTCCTATGATACTTCTTTGGATGAGGAAGAGGTTTTTCACAAGATTCTCTCTTTCTCATCCTCTTTCTCTTTTCTCTCACTTTCTTTTTTTCTTTTCTTTTTCTACTCACTTTCTCAATCTTCACACAAATTTTCTCTTCTTTCTCTTCTCCTCTTTTCTCTCTTCTTTTTCCAACTCAACTTTTTCAACATTTACACTCACTAGCACTTCACACTCTTCCCTGGGGTTAACCTCAGTATTAGCCCCACAATTCTTGTCAAGCCTTTCTTCCAACTGCTTAGTGATCTGACCCACTTGAATCTCCAAATTCTTAATAGCAGCTTCAGTGCTCTTTTGAGTAGATTCAGTTTTTTGTATGAACTGCTGAAGTTTCTTCCATCCTTATTGATCTTTCATTAAGTATAGAAATTTGTTGCCATAAGGTTGGTTGTTGTTGTTGCTTGTTAAATTGCCCAACTTGTCCAGCTTGCCTACTTTGTCCTTGACCAATGCTTGGGTGTGTTTTCCACCCTTGATTGAAATTACCCTGACGGTATGGAAATTGATTGGCCATGAAGTTAACATCCTTGAAAGCTTCTGCTGGAAAGGTGCATTGACCATTGATATGGTCACCCCCACATAATTCACACAACTGTGGTTGAACCTGTGCAACAGTCTTTAACTCTTTTGGCAGTTATGCAAGTGTTTTTGTGAGATTCTCCAATTGTTGAGTTAGTATCTTGTTCTATGCTAGCAAGGCATCATTGGTTTGTAACTGTAGAACTCCTTTTTGTTGAATAGGAGCTCCTCTTTCACTGTTTAGTTCATTATCACTTGTAGCCATATTTTCAATGATTTTTGTAGCTTCCTCTGGAGTTTTCCATTTGATATTTCCTCCAGCTGAGGCGTCAAGCATCATCTTGGTTTGTGAACCAAGACCTCCAAGGAAGATTAGGACTACTTCCACTTCGTCAAATCCATGCGTGGGAGTCTTTCTTAATAGGCTTTTATATTTGTCCCATGCATGACCTAGTGATTCCTCCATGCCTTGCCTGAAAGATGATATCTCTTGCTTTCCTTTGTTTACCTTGGTAGAATTGAGTGCCCATATAGTTAAATTCTTGACCGAATTGCATTCTGTAGGCATTAGGCACAAAACCCTAAAAACAATTGTTAGCACAAAAAGATAGAGAAGATATAAAATAAGAGATAAGAAGATAAAATAAAAACAGAAAAAAAAACTGAAAAATAAAGACAGAAAAAAAATAAAAACAGAAAAATAAAATAAAATAATAACCGAAAAAAATAAAAATAGAAAATAAAATAAAATAAAATAAAAACCGAAAAATAAAAACAGAAAATAAAAACAGAAATTCAAATTTCAAAATTCCAAATTCAAGTCAAAGATAATCAATAATCACACAAATAAACTAGTTAAACCACGAGTCCCCGGCAACGGCGCCAAAAACTTGATGACAAATTTATGAACACCGAAAAACGGCGCCACAAACTTGTTTAACAATCGGCAAGTGTGACCGAATCGTATCAAGTAATAAAACTAGGTAAGACCAAGTATCGTTTTCCTAAAGGACTCACGACCTAAACTTTTATGTGATTTGTTGATTAAATTAGACTTGTGAACGAATTCTTGTAGGTTTATATGCAAATACTGAAAAGTAAATATGAATGCATGTATTGATCAATTGGATCAAAAGAAGCAAAAGTGATGGATGTAAATTATGGAATGATGATGTTGTTGGGATTTTCAATTCATCCTATCCAGTCTCATGTATTCAAGAATTCATCTTCTTCATTAATGTTAATGTCACTTTCTAGTTTACCTTAAACCCGATGTCTCGGTGAAGAAAGCATACTCCTAATCACTAGCTTAAAGGCAATCAATCCTCCTATCCCTATGTTTAGGCAATATTACTATTGGGACAATTTCTTCATGTCTAGATTTATCTATATGTGTCAATACAAATAAAGTCAATGATCATGCAATTGAATGAGTTAAACAAAGCATGCATAAAGTATAGAAGAAAAACCCTAACAATTAACGAAAGAAAGCATATGGATTAAAGAACCAATTCAATACATGAGAGTTTCAAAGGATTACATTGATTCCCCAACAACAATGAAGGTTTAGTTCACCATAATCATGGTGAAACTAAATGAAAAATAATGAAAGAATGAAAGATAGAACCCCAGAATTTGAAGAGTGGAGCTTGAGCATCCAAAATCCTCCTCCAAGGGGTGAAGAAAGTGTGATTTTGCTTTGTTCTGCCAAAAGATACTAACCCTAGGTCAATTAAAACCTCATATAACTTTCTAAAGATTACAGAAGAGTGGCCTAAGGCCCATTCAAATGGCGCTCAGTGGTAAGTGCGATTCTTCTATTTGACGCTCAGCTGCTGTTTTGCCCCTCAACGTTCACTACGGGACTTCAAAGTATCGCTCAGCGGTAAAAGTGGCGCTGAGCGATACTTGTGGCTATTCTTTTATGCACTTTTTTTTCCTTTTCTGAGTCCAACTTCTAGCTACTTCACTTCTTTCATTCAATTCATCTTAAAACCTCAAAAACAAAGAAAATCAAGCATAAAACCCATTGATAACGATTGAAAAACTGTTATTTTTAACTTAATTTTGATATTAAAAACACCCTTTTTAACTTAGAAGCTTGCTTGAACTCATGTTTTTGCTTTAGTTTTTGAATAAGAGAGTTGAAGGTGAATTTAATGGTTTTGTGCTAGATTCCCTTGATTTTATAGGTTATTTGAATGATTTGAAAGAAGAGTTAAAGTACCGAATGGTTGGAATGCAGAAAAGTCAACCAGAAACCAGAAAAGTCAATCAGTCAACCAGAATGCAGAAAAGTCAACCAAAGTGCAGAAAAAAATTGATTTGGTTTAACTATTTTATTTGACTTGATTTTTTATCTTTTTGTTTTTATTTTTTATGTTTCTATCTTTTTGTTTTTAATTTTTATCTTTCTATCTTTTTTAGTTTTATCTTCTCTATCTTTTTAGTTTCAAGGGTTTTGTGTTCTTGTGTATGCAGGATACAATTAGGACTAGGAGCAAGAAAACTTTGGAACCTTTTCTTGAAGGATTGGACGAAAGTAGCAGGAGAAGGAGGATCCAAACTTCTAGAGAATTATTTCCTTCTCCGGAAACACTTCTACAACCCTCACCACAAAGATCTACCCAGAGTACTGAAGAGATGGCTAAAAAGAACAATGGTAGACGTACTCTGGCGGATTACACCATTTTTGTTGGCCCTCATCACTTTAATAGCATTGCTAGGCTGAGGGTCAATGTTGCGAACATGGAGGTGAAACCGACATTGATACAATTGGTTAAGAGCAACCAATTTAATGGGCTATCACATGAAAGTCCATATGAGCATCTAACCACATTCAACGAGATTTGAAACACCGTAAAGATCAATGGTGTGGTGGATGAAGCAATAAAGCTTAGTTTGTTTCCTTTCTCATTCGGAGGCAATGCTAAGTTATGGTTGAATTCTTTTCCAGAGGAAAGCTTTAATGAATGGGAAGCCGTGGTTTCAAAGTTCTTAAACAAGTACTTCCCACAATCTAAAATCAACAAAGGGAAGCAAGAGATTTCTACTTTTAGACATGGCATGGGGGAGATGTTAGGTCAAGCCTGGGATAGATACAAGAGCGTGTTGAGAAAGACACCCACTCATGGCTTTGACGAAGCAACAGTAGTCATTCTTTTTATTGAAGGTCTTGGTTCACAAAGAAAGTTGATGCTAGATGCCTCAGCTGGAGGTAATACTAAATGCAAGACTCTAGAGGAAGCCACGAAATTGATTGACAACATGGCTACAAATGATAATGAGTTGCATAATGAAAGAGGAGCTCCAATTCAACAGAAGGGAGTTCAACAATTGCAATCAAATGATGCCTTGCTTACTGATAACGGTTTTATTTTTATGCTTAAAATTGATACCAAAAGCAACCTTTAAAACTTAGAAACTAGCTTGAACTCATATTTTTGCTTTAGTTTTTTGAATAAGAGAGTTGAAGGTGAATTTAATGGTTTTGTGCAAGATTCCCTTGATTTTGTAGGCTAATTGAATGATTTGAAAGAAGAATTGAAGTACCGAATGATTGGAATGCTGAAAAGTCAACCAGAATGCAGAAAAAGTTGCGATCGAGTGGCGCTGAGCGGTAATTTTGCATTGAGCGGCAGTTTTCAGGTGCCGAAATCACCGCTGAGGGGCAAAACAGCAGTTGGGGGGCAAAATGGATCATGCGCTAGTACCGCTCAACGGTAAAATACCGCTGAGCGCCATTCTAAATGGGCTTGGACCGGTTTTCTGTTACTTTTATGGGCTTGGGCCTAATTTTCTGTATTTTTTAGAATAGTATAAATAAGCTTTAGGACGTCCTAGGGTTTGTATCTTTGGCTAGAGCAGA